>NW_005199235.1:26814-68113 GCF_000372725.1 Emiliania huxleyi CCMP1516
CGCCTGGCTCCTCTCCGTGCCGCTCTTTGAGTTCCTGTGCGCCGCAGCCCGCTTCGGCCCTGCCGCGCCTGCCGCGCCTGCCGTGCCTGCCGCGCCTGCCATCACACGCTCGCCCCTCCCTACCTTCCAGGCGCGCTCTCGCGGCCCTCAGCATCGGCCCCATCGCCGACGACACTTGGCCCACCGCCGCCGGGATCAGCTACCCAGGCGGCTCCGTGGGGACCCTCGCGATGATGGTGTGGTGGAGGAGGTGGCTCCTGGATGCGACCCCCCGCTGACAATGACATGAGATGCGTCGACTCCGTAGTATAAAACTGACGGGGCGAACGAGTGAGACTTGAAGAGAACTATAACATAATGCCGGCATGTGCATGGGCATATGCAAAAAAACACGACGTGTCTAGCATACTGACGTACATAAACTCCCCGGGGGGGGGGGGTCCCGACCCCCCCAGCAGCAGAGCGCACGAATGTGCGGACCCAGCTCTCCCCCGTCTCTTCGCCGCCGCCCCGCCACCCTCCACCCTCGGCTCGGTGTTTGAGCGGTACGCTCGAGGCGGTTGTGTTCACCGCGCCTTCGAGCCCAATACACCTTCGTCTTGTCGAGTGCTGGCGTTTTACTAAAGACTTGTGACCATGTGAGTCTACCTTTACCTTCCACACATAGCGCGTATAGTGAGCCACTCACTCGGGCGTCTCGCTGACGTTGATCGATCAGCGCTGATCTCCGTAGCCTATCGGCCACCCGCTCGATCCTCGGACGCTGTGCCACGGCGTATGATGGGCTGCGAGAGCCGTATCTTCCCTCCTTGAGGCAGAGGCGCCGCGATGCACGAGAGGCGTAGAAGAGAGGCTGGCGTGCCCCGCACCTCCCGGTTGGCAGTAGGAGGGCCCACCGGTGAGACCACTGATTTTGGTGCCGACCATAATTTCTCGCCACTGGAACGCATGCTACTTACAGCTGCTGTCTATACAGAGATGCCAGCACCCCCCACAGGCAGAGCGCTCCTGCTGGGGGGGGGGTCCGGACCCCCCCAGCAGCAGAGCGTTGCTGCTGGGGGGGGGGTGGTCCTTGGTAGTTTTTGGCAGATGTGCCATGTCCGTTTTATTCGCGCTGCTGTGTTAGAGAGAGAGTGGGTTTCTATGTTTGCGATTTGGAATTTGGCATTTGTCCACCTCTTTGTAGCCCCCCGCTACCCAGTTGCACTCGTGCGACGTAGCGGGGGGCCACGACTACGTTTACGAAAACATAAGTAGTCCCGCGAGGTGTGAATTTGGCCGCGCCCCTGTAGCCCCCTTTCCAGCGAGTAGGGTTTCGTCCCCAGAGCGTCCCCCAAACTTGGATTGGGCGCGAACCGTATCTCGCAACGAATCTCGCCGGCCTCACCGGCCCTCTTTGCCTTTGACCGACGCCACCATCCGCTCGACTGGCCGATGAAGAGCGACCCGTACAACGCGCACTTGTCGTCCTCCCTCCTCGCCACATGACGGCCGCCCCACGACACCAACAGTCGCGCTCCGCACGCCTTCGAGGTCAGCTGCGGCCGAGCGACGATCGGCTCGTCTCCGATCGCTGGGCGCGGTCACTCTCCGGCCATCACCCGCCTGCCGATCTCCTGTCCGCCTCGCCGCGCGCGGGCCGCTCGCCTGCTCGCCACCGCCGCCGCGCGTCCCCGCGCCGCCACGCTTCCCTGCACCTGACTGCGCTCGAGCTGCGCAGACAGACGGCGCGCTCTGCAGAGCAGCGGCCGCCCAGGCGGTCGCTGCTCCGCCCCGTCCGAATCCGTCCGTCCGGCGTCCGCGCGTACTGCTGCCGCCGCCGCCGCCGCTCCACCCGATCCCCGCGTGTCGTGAGAGTAATGCTTTGTGTATGGCAGATGGCACCCGCGGGTGACCGGTGTGTCCCGCGTGTGTGTGTGGACTTGTCACTTGATCTTGAGCCTCTATGATTCGTAGACCATCTGCGCAGCGCCTCGGAGAGGCGCGCAGGAGGCGCGCTTTGTAATACACTCGGGTTTGGATGGTAGCGGGGGGCCCCGCCGGAGGCTGGTTACTGATGGTTTATTTATTTATGTATTGCCGAGGATGGACCGGGAGGCGGTTAGTACACCGCCCGGCGCTGCGTGGAGCTTGCAGCTCCGCGGCGATGGACTCGCCTCACTCTTCTGCAGACAGCGCCGCCTCCAGCGCCGGGCAAGCTGCGACGGCGGCGCGAAACGCGACTCCGTCGCACGCCTCCAGCAAGTCTGTGGCGCGGCGGAGGCAGCGCCTCGCCTCGCACGGCTGGCTGGCGGCAAGCGCCGCAGCCAGCAGGGCGGCCGCGGGTCGCGCTGCAGCAAGCGCCCGATCGTCGGGAGCGGAAGCGCGGTGCGGGGAGAGCAGACCAGCGACGGCGGTGCGCGGGTCGGAGAGGGCGAGCAAGCGGACGAGGTGCAAGACGCAGCGGGCCGCCTTCTCGCGAAGCAGTGCGGGGGCGAGCGATGTGGCTGCGAGACGGAGAAGCAGCTCCGGACGAGAGGCCAGCGGACGAAGGCGCGCCACGGCCGCCGCCGCCTCGCTGTCGTCGGCGGCGACGGATGCGGCGGGGGCGAGGGCGCAGACCCCGGTCCAGCTTGCGCTTCCCTCCGCCTCGGCCTCGGCGTCCGAGGCGGCGCAAGCGTGGCCTTGACGTCGGCGCACAGCGGCGCGGCAGAGGGAGACGCCATGGCCAAGGAGGAGGTACGCGGCGTCGAGCGCGACGCCGAGCGCCTCGCAAGTCGCGGGACTGGCGCCGAGCGTGCCCGCAGCTGCCGCGCCAGAGAGCAGCGACGCGAGCAGCCGAGGCACGCCGAGATCGACGGCGGCGGCTGGCCGCTGCGACACGCCGCGAAGGATGGTTGCCGTCTGCACTGGGAGCGGCGGCGAAGCTGCTGCGGCGACGCCCGCATGCAGCGCAGCGCAGAGAGGCGCGGCGAGGCGAAGGCGATCGAGCGCGTCGCTGAGGTCGGGCGGCGTTCCCGGCGCCTACAGCAACGCCGCTCCAGGGTCCCTCGCCGGGGCGGTGCGAGAGAGGCCTCGCGGCGCCAAGCGGCGCGCCGCAGAGAGGACGAGAAGGGAGGCGAGGGCCACGTCGTTCGGGCTGCCATCCTCAGCGGGACGGAGCAGCGAGGGAAGCACCGGAAGCAGATGCGACCTGCCACGGACACAAGAGGGTGTCGCGTCAATTGCTCCGGCGCGCAAGAGCAGGGGCGCCGCGAGCAGCCACCACCGAAGTGTGCACCACGCGGCGGCGGCGCATCCGTCGGAGGCGCGCCGCAGGAGAGAGGTGGAGAGAGCCGACGCGGCGCGAAGCGAGCCGAGGGCGGCAGGGCTCGTCGGGCGCGCGGCGACGGTGCGAAGCAGGCCGCCCAGCAAGCCGCTCGCGCCAACGTGTCTCGCCTGCCGGCGACGTGTTTCCGGGCAATCGATCGGCGGTGGCACGAGCACGTGAGGGGAGAGGGCGGAGGGAGAGCTACACGGCGAAGGGGATCTGAGAGCTGTACCGCGTCGCTGGTGGCGATGTCCGCTGCCTCGGCTGGCGTGGCGGCGGCGAGGGACGATTCAGCGAGGCGTGTCGCCGCCGCAACGCCGCGCTCGCCCCCGCCGAGGTGGAGGTGCGCGGCGAGCGAGGAGAGCAGAGCTGGCGAGGCCGACACGACCGCCGTCCCGATCACCGACTGCCAGTCCCGCAATGCCTCCAGCAGTGAGAGAGCCTCGTCCGCACTCAGCGCGGCCCAATCCGACGCACGAGCGCCGGCCGCCTCCCCAACACTCCGCGCAACGCCGCCGCTGTCACGGCTGGCCGCAGTTGCGGGCGGCGGCTCCGTGGCGTAAAGACGGGCCAGGAGCGCCGGCAGCATCGAACGGACGACTCGGCACACGCAGCTGGCCGCACGCTCGGATTTGCCCGTGGCGGCGTCCACGTCTTGCCCCCCCGCATCAGGCATCGCAGCGAGGGCCTGCAATAGCCCGAGCTCTGTCGCAACGTGCAACCAAGGCGCGCCGAGGGGCAAGAGCAGCGCGGCGACCAGGCAGCCCTTGGACTGAAGCTGCTGCTGCGGCCGCCGGACGAGCGACACACACGAGCGGAGCGCGGCTCGACGGATCGCAAGCGGCGCACTGCTGAGGCGGCGTCGCGCGTCGGCGTCGCTGACGGCGAGCAGGAACGCGGTGGCGGCGGCGGCCGCCGGCTGCGGCGCGTCGCCCCGCATCTGCGCGAGAAGGACCTGCGCGCCGAGCTCGCTGCTGCCGTTCCCGCTCGAGAAGACCGAATGCGCCAAGCTTGGGCGCAAACGGATGAGGTGGGCGGCGGCGGCGGCGGCAGAAGCGCGGCGAGCGGCGGCGGCGACTGGAGCGGGCCGCCGCCTTGCGAGGAGGGAAATCAGCGCAGCGAGCACTGGCGCGCAGCAGAGCGCGTCCGCGACTGACCCCTCGTGCGCTGCGGTGCAGCGCAGCAGGACGTTCTGCACCGTCTTGGCCGCGTACGCAGCGGTCTGCCAGTCGTCCTCGCGGAGCGCCGCTACCAGCGCCACGAGCGCCGCTTCGGGCACCACCCATGCGCCGCCACTCGACTCGGCGCCGCCACTCGACTCGGCGGGCTTGGCGGAAGCGTGGTCCTGGTGCACGGCGGCGGAATAGTAGACCGCCTCGCCCAGCGCGGCCGCGGCGCGACGGCGCACCCTCGCAGCCCGCTCGGTGGCTGCCCGTTGCTGCAGCGCCGCGATCAGGCTCGGCATCAGCAGCTCGTGGCAGAATGCCGCGTCGAGGAGGGTCGCGTTCCGCAGGAGCAGCGCGAGGAGAGTGACGAGCCGCAGCCTCAGAGTCGCCGAGCCGGCGCTCCGCAGCTCGCGCGCAGCCAGCGCGCCGATGGCACCTGGAGAGGGGCCGGGTGTCGAGGCGGAGGCGGAGAGGAGAGAAGGGGAAGGGGCTTGGGGGTGGGTGGGGGAGAGAAAGCACCGTTAAGCAACGCCGTTGCCATCCGCGCATCGGTGGAAATCGACTCGCAGTACAGCAGCGTGTTTGCCTTCTCCGCGGCGCCCACGCCCGCCCCTCCGAGCGAACGAGCGACGGGGCCGAGAGCCGCCTCCACGCCAGCGCTGTCCATTGCCCGCAGCTCCGCGGCGGAATGAGGCGTGAACGGCAATGCGCGCGGGTCGAAGGACTCGAGCGCCTCGTCGGAGGGGGGCTCGATGGAGGGGTGCAGCGCTATCGGCTGCACCTCCCACTCCCAAGGCTGCAAGGCGAGCAGCGCCGCGTCGCGCATCGCGTCCCGCGCCTCCGCCATCGCGCACTCGCGGAGCACGGCGCAATCCGCCGCAGCAGCAGCGCACGCGGCGGCTCGCTCTGCGACGGCACTCGCCTCGAGCTCCCTCCGCGCGGGCAGGGAGGCTCGAGCGGCCTCCTCCGCCGCCGCGACAGCTGCGCTCCCCGCAGCCGGCCAGCCGCCGTCTCCTCTCAGCGAGCCCCCCGCCGCTGGCCCCTGTGCAGCCTCGTTCTCCTTCTCCTTCCCCTCGACCGGGAGCGGCGGCGTCGGCTCCTGCGCCTCCCCTGAGATGGAGACCACGCAACGGCGCCGGCGGCAGAGGGCGGCGGTCGCGGGGGAGTCGCGGCCTGCAGAGTCGCGGCCTGCGGAGTCGCGGCCTGCCGCCCGCTGCCGCCGCGTCTCCGCAGCGGAAGGCTGGGGCTGCGACCCTTGGGGCTGCGATCGGGGCTGCGATCTCCGCCCGCTCGACGGGCCCTCCGTCGGCGAGGTCGCCTCGCGAGCCTGCCGCACGGCACTCTGGCCGCCCCCCTCCCCCGCGGCGTCATGGCCGGGCGGGTCCGTACGGGGCGGGTCGGCGCGAGGCGAGTCGCAGGAGTGAGCCTCTCCCCGCAGGAGTGAGCCTCTCCTCTCGGATCGCAGCGCCTCCTTCCACTGCTCGAAGAGGGGCTCGAACGGGATCGGCACTGCGTGTGGCTCGAGGCAGCCGCACCAGAGCGCGTGCGTGCGCAGCTCCTCCCAGCGGGGCCGCCGCAGCGGGTGCGGCTCGAGCAGCCAGCTCACCAGCGAGACGAGCTCCGCCGAGGCGAGGGGCGGCCGCTGCAGCACGGCCGGAGGCGGGTGCGGCGGCGGCGCGCCGGTGGCAAAGTGGTAGAGGAGGGTGCCGAGCGACCAAAAGTCGGAGGCGTGCGAGAAGACCGGCGGCGGCTCCTCGGCCTCGCGCTGCCGCAAGAGCTCTGGAGCGAGGTACGAGGCGGGGTAGCCCTGCGAGAGCGACGACAGGAGCGCATCCGGCGGCGGCGCGGCCGCCTGAGGTGTTGCAGGCGGGCAGGGTGTTGGCGGGCGTGCAGGGCCGAGGGCTCGCCCGCCTCTAAGGCCGCCCGCCTCTGTGAGGTGCCGCGAGGCGCCGAGATCGGAGAGCTTGAGCAAGCCACAGCCGGAGATCATCCACGAACGAGGGGCGAGGTCGACGGCAACGAAGCCGCGGCCGTGCACGTGCGCCACGGCGGCGAGGGCGTCGAGCCCAAATGAGACGATGGTTGGCTCAGGCAAGGCGCCTACGAGGCAGGTCGAGGGAGCGGAGGTGAGAGGAGCAGAATCACAGAGAGGTGGGCGATTCGGTACGCACCGTCGTGCGCGATCACCGCGGCGAGATCACCGCCAGGACAGTACTCACAGACCACCCAAAAGTGGTTGTCCGTCTTGTACCAGCCGTGGAGAGCGAGCAGGTTCGGATGCGACATCTCGCGGAGCGCTCGCACCTCCGCTAGCAGCTTCTCCTGGCGGCACATGTGCACGCGCCGGAGCGCGACTGCCTCGATCGACTGCCTCTTCCGCGCCTTGAAGACAGCGGAGAAGGCACCGCAACCGATCTGCTCGTACTGCCGGTAAGACGCCAGGCCTTCTTCGGTTTGGGCGCCCACGCCTGCCATCCGGGCCTCCTTTCGGCCGTAACTCAGCGCCTTCTAGATGCACGAGGAGGGGGCCGGGCAGGAGGAGGCAACCAGTACTCGAGTAACAAAGGCGGGAGGGGGGGCCGAGCCGTGAGAAGAATTCTTGGCACGTCGGGGGCCGAAGAGAAAAGAAACAAGAAAAGCTCCTCGACGACTGCACAACCTCGGCACTACAATGACACGCTTCTGGCTGTCGGCTCGGTGCCGCTCTCTGTTCAGTCCGAGGGCCCAACTTGAGATTTTTTTTGGTTAGGGATGAAGGCGAAGGACCGATTGCGGTGAAGGACCCCTGGGGGATCGACGGGCCCCCGGGGGCGACGGGGGTGCTCTCGGGCCGCGGCGGCCGAAAACGGAGGTCTCCGGTACGGTCCGGTAACGATGTGATGCACTTGATGCAAGGGTGCCATTGTGCTCTACTACAAAAGTTGTGCAAGATGCCCAAGTCTCAGACACTGAATCCATAGCGGAGCTGAGTTCTGACGGTGTGAACACGAGCAACCGGAGTGACGACCGGGACCGGGCCGCACGCCGGGAGTGCCCCGACGCTAGCAGTGACGGGCGCGGACGAGCGAATGAGAGGTCGCTATCTGTGGGAGATGTGTTATTAGAGACTAGGACTGCCTATCTCTCACTGAAAGGGACCTCTCATTCGCTCGTCCGCACCCGTCACCGCTCACGGAGTGCTCCGCATGCCGCACCGGCCGCCGCCGGCCGCCGGCCGCTCACGGTAACGGAACAGTGTTACTACTCCGCAACGCTGAGCTGGATCAAACTGAATAGTGCTCCTGAAAGCCCTCTCTCTCTCTGCCACACAGTAGCAGCTCACGACTAGCAGCTGTTGTGGCTGTATTTGTAGCCATTTTTAGGCTTCAACTGGTCCCAAAATAGTAGCAACACCTCATGAAAATCAGTCAAAAAAGCCCCAAAAAATCGGCGAATGCGGGCCTCCTGGGGCTGCGCCCCAGACCCCCTTGACTGGGGGACCCCCCGCGAGAGCACCCCCGTCGCCCCCGGGGGCCCGTCGATCCCCCCCAGGGAAGGACCGCAGGTTAGGGACCGATCGCCGCCGCCTAACGCAGCGGACGGTCGTCGTCAGTGATGTTAGCTACGCCACCGTCTACCTCGTGCGACATGCGCTCGCCGGCATCGACCGAGCAACGTGACTGACCGGCTTGCTGTGCGGACGGCTTCTTGTGGCTCTCGTCGAGAGCGTTTTGCGGCCCGGCGGGTGGGAGAATATGTGTCGTTTGATGTGTCACTGTGTACGTCATGTCAGTCTTGATAACAAGTACGGTCGATCCGTCAAAGCGATACACTCGTCACGATATCACGCTGGACGGCTTGCACGGAGCTCTGTGCCGGCACGCACAGGAAGAGCCGTACGGCAAGAAGAGCTCGATGGGGAGCGAGAACCGTCAGAGGAGGTTCAGGGGTAACCTGAACTCCTCCGTGACGAGCTCAACCGCTCCCAAGCGGGTGACTCTCGTCGATATCTTCCGAAAAGACTGCTCTTGCCGCAGAGCTGCGACGCGATGCAGACGGAGGCGCAGAAAGGCTACGAGTACTCAACGAGTTCCGCGACCTACGCAATCAACCCTGGGGGGAACTGACCGTATCATGGCGGACTTCCGACACCTCCGTGAGCACCTTTGGCGATTCTCGCTCCCCATCGATCTCTTCTTGCCGTACGGCTCTTCCTGTGTGCCGGCACAGAGCTCTGTGCCATCCCTCCAGCGTGATCGTGACGAGTGTATCGTTTTGACGGATCGACCGTACTTGTTATCAAGACTGACATGACGTACACAGTGACACATCATGGGCGGGGGGGATGAGCTAGGAGTGTAGGGGCGAAAAGAGAGCAGGGCCAGAGGATTCCACCAGCCTAGCCATCGGCGATTCTCCAACAGCTTGGCCCCCTCGAGTGCCCGACACTTTGCCCGCCGGAGATAGATAGATAGATAGGTAGGTAGGAGTCCTTATACTTACACCACCTACATACAGCCCCCGCGCCCGTCCGAGCGATTCACAGATAGGGGGATAAGAAACAAGAACCTCCCATAAACAAGACAGTGCGGGTGTGAGTAGTGAGAGGCGGACCTAAGGAAGGCCCTACATCTCTTTAACAGCCCTGACCCTTCTTCAAAGTCTTACTTATTGCGAAGAAAGGACGTTCGTTTCGCTGGAAGCGCCTGATTTCAAAGGACAGAGCCTATCGCCACTCCCTTGTGCACGCCCTATGCGGGACGTGCAGAAGCCGCGGCCACTAGTGCGCGCGTACCGGGCCATGCGCTCCCGGTCCCGTGCCGTCTTGACGCGCAAAAAGCGAGACCAACCGAAAGACAAACCGCTTGGCGGGACCTTGACGCTTGATGACTCTGACGATATGAACGACAGCCTCGGGGGAGAGGAGAGGGAGCCAGAGCAGTCAGAGGAAGCGACAGAGCAGTCATCGGATGACTGTACCCCGTACCTTGCTGCCACAGAGGACGACGCGCAGGGGTTTGTGGAGCGCATCAAGGCCTCGCTGGAAAAGTGCGTCCTACACACAGTGCACAAGCCCAAGGCCTCTGCGGCCGCATGTGTCGGTGGCGCGGGTGCGCAGGCACGCGACGCCGCCGCTGCCTCCGACTCGCCCGACGCCGACTCGCCCGATGCTGCGTCGTATGCTATCGCTGCCGCAATTGGCCTCGGCACCATGGGGTGGGTTGCGGTTCAGGCGCTGTTGTTCGTCTAGAAGCGTGTCGCCTCATGTCGCCCGTGCGTTTGTGGGCCTCGTGTTTTGTCAAGAAGTATGAAGTAGACGCGGCGCGGGGGCCGTGCGGACACGCCCCGCGCGCTCTCCATGTAGCAGTAGTCGGGTTGACGGTTGCGTGAACGTCTTAGAGAGCTTGTGTTCGTCATTCCCCCCACAAAGTGGAGAGCGGCGACCCCCCCATCTTAAGATGATGTGCGCATCCTAGATGCCAAACCCCCCAGCGTACACGGTGGGCCGGGGGGAATGACGAACAAAGTGGAGAGAATTTTAAAGTCAAAAGCTCATTCTCTACACGTCACGTCGTTCACTCCGCATACAGTCACACCTCTGCGGAGGATCGTCTGCAGCTGCTGCGGCGCGATGGGGAAGTCTCCTGGCTGCTTGGCCTTGTGTCGGTCCTGGTGGCCCTGTCCTCCTGCGGCGAGCCATCCTCGGGCTCCTCCGATCGCAACGACAGCGCCAAAGGTGCTGCCCACTCATCGACAGGACCCACTTCTGGCACCGGGCCAACGCCCTTTGTCCGCCGGAAAGAGGTGCGGCGGCGACGGCGGCAGCAGCAGATGCAGTAGGTCAACAAGCAGGCTCCAAGAGCGCCAAACAAAAGCGGTCCCGCGAGCAATGCCGGCGAGTGAAGCACTGCAGCGGGCCATGCGGAGACAAAGAGGCAGCGGCCTGTCAAGCGCTCGAGGACGGACGGGTTGCGACACGCCTCGCTCAAAGTGCTCATCACCTCGGAGCGCAATCCTGGAGGCCGATCGCCCGAGCCATCCCACCGCCAGCCCGACTCGAGCGGATCGGTGGAGAGAGTCTCGTAGCCATCGCACGCGAACCCTGGCACGTCTGGGCGCATGACACCGTCACCGACAAAGAGGAACTCCAGGCCGTGGTAATAGCCCGTCAGATTCAACTGCGTGAGGGCGAGGGTGCCACCGCAGCCCAGAGGACCTCCCGCACCACCCCTGCCGCCCTGCAACGCCTCAAGCCGGAGCGAGACGTCGTCAATCCACAAGTCCCCGCCGCCGGAGAAGGCCACGTCACCGCTCCCGATGCCGAACCCAAACTCCGACACACTGTACCGCATGGTGCCGGCGAACTGCACGTCGTTGAGTTCGATCTTGATCTCATCGGGCAGGTAGCGGGAGAGGAGGCTCGCAGCAGGTGGGTGGAGCAGCGAGCTGGGGTCTGGCAGCCTCGCAGCCATCCACTCCAACCACCCTCGCTCGGCGCCTGATTGCTCGCATCCGTGCAGCCGGACGCTGCCAACCTCAACGTTTGTGAGCACCATGTGTGAGCGATAGGCGGTGGTGGTGCCGGCGATAGTGTTGCTCTCTGTCGACAGGATCGGCACAGTCGGCATGTCCCACTGCTGTAGGTAGGCGCGCACCCGCTGCTCTGCAATCGATGTCACCATGGGCGATAGCTCGCTGCACTGGCTTCTCTGCGGAGGGGGCAGCGGAGGCGGCGACGGTGACGGCGGTTGCTGAGGCGGCGACGGTGACCGCGGTTGCTGAGGCGGCGACGGCAGCGACAGCAGTGGCAACAGCGGACGCAGCGGTGGGAGCGCGTGGCTCGGCGGTGGCGCAAGCGGTGGCGGCGATGCGTAGTTCATGTAGAGGGAGCGCATTGCCAGAGCGCCCGAACGGCAAGTGGCTGGGCTTAACAAGCTGGCGCCCCCCGGGGCCAAGGACGACCGCAAACCGTCTTGCGGGAAAACTCAAAAAGAATTCGATCTTCATTAGTTTCTTTGTGAAGATTTCAATTCCAAACAATGAACCCTTTGTGTGCGCACGGAAACGAAAGAAAAAACGATCTCTTCTCGGAAACGAACGAAAATGTGGTTGGTTCGCTCTGGACAGGCGGCCTCCCTCTTTGCGCCTTTTCTTTCTTTCCCGAGAAGAACAAACAGAATTTTACAGACAATTTTACAGATACGGACAGGCAACGCCGGGCCGGGCAGGGACGGCCCTAGCGCCTAGGGACGGCCAGCTCGACAACCGGCCGTATCCTAACTTTCTTTTGCTTGCCCACTTCCACATCCGACGTGTTGTCTTTCTTCCGGGCGCGGGCCGCCGCACCGCCTCTAAATCTGCCCGCGGGCCGACCTTCTGGACACACACACAGCTCACAGCTCACTTGCCACAGACAAAACACCCTGTCTGTGTCAGCAGTCACTTTCGGGTATACGTTCGTAACACGAATCAGTGTCACTCAGATGTCACTCCATCTTTCGAATATAGTCAGAGAGAGATGGATAGAGATAGTTTGTTTTGAAAACTAGCTTTAGACATGAGCTAGCTCCCGGGAAAGCCGGGCCCACATAAGTAGGAAGTGGCTTCCCACGTGTGGGGGCAGAGTGTGCACAACACCATGGGCCACCACTGTGGAACATGTGCGTGCCTGCTAGATGTGCATACGCCCTTGCCTCGGGGTTATAGTCGGTGTGCGACCTTCGGGTGTGTCGCGCAAGTATGTATCTGAGGACGCGTGGTGGCGCTGGCCACAGGAGTTCTGATTAAGAAGCTCACCCATTGAGGAAGTGAGGTACTGCTCCGCCCACCCTGATCCTCGGAGCAGGCGCACATCGCTTCCAGGGAGGGGGGGGGGTGTTCACACAGGTCACGGGAGCAGCGGCGCCCGTCTTCCTGGTGAGAGCCGATGCCGCCCCACCGTCGCCGCCCAGGGCGCTGGGATCGGCGTACGAGGCACCGACGGGTGCGATTCGCCAGCGGCAGAGAGAAGCTTGGTCGAGAGGGAGGGTGTGTGCGCGGGCATGTGCGAGGGAGGGAGGGGGGCGGAGAGGCGCAGGTATCTTGGACTTTCAGCCACAATATCTTGCAAGTCCAATATCTTGATGGAGTGTGTGTGTGTGTGTGTGTGTGTGTGTGTGTGTGTGTGTGTGTGTGTGTGTGTGTGTGTGTGTGTGTGTGTGTGTGTGTGTGTGTGTGTGTGTGTGTGTGTGCGGACACTCTCGAGCATAACTGACCGGCCTCGAGTGACCAGCCCTGTCTCCCCGGCTCCTCTCCACCCGCCCCGCCACGTCATTGTCAGGAGCGCCGGCCAAAGGCCGCGTTTGCGCGCCCAATGGCGGCCGCATCTGCCCCCTCGATGTAGGGCCAGGAAGGCCTTCTGAACGTCCGCCGGCCCGAGCGACGGACCGGCGGCAACCGGCGCGGCGACCCCTGCGGTAGCCGGCGCTGATGTGGGGGGCGGGCCTCCCATCTGAACGTGCATCAGCGGCGGCGGCTCTGGCCTCGGCTCGGGCGCGGGCAGCCTCTGGCGCTCGCTCTGCGGCGGTTCATCCTCCGCAACATCACCGGCCGAAGACCCGCCGCAGCTGGCGCCCCCCCCACACGGGTCGCCCTCCCACATCTGGAGGCCCCGGCCCCCCCACCCCCCCACCCCCCCGTCATGTGCATGTGGTGAAGCCTTTGGGACCCCCCCCCCCCCCCCCTAGCATGTGGTGAGAGTAGAAGCACCCCCCCTCCCTGGAAGCGATGTGCGCCTGTGGGGCGAGCTTATGAGGCAGCTTATGTACAGAGCAGCCACAACAGTGCTCAAAAGTGCTCGACAGTCGAAACTAGCACGTGGCCAAGGACGCACGACGCGGAGAGGACCCGACACACAACCGCGAAAGGCCATGGGTTCCTGCAGCTCCAAGACCTACGACACCACCACCGAGCCGGTCCTGCAGCCAGAGCCGACCAGTACTCCCGCCGACACCACCGCCGTCGACACCGCGCCCGCCCTCGGCCTCGCGATCGCCGAGACGCCCGCCGCCGACGCTGCGCCTGCACGCTCAGGCGTGGAGCCCGAGGAGGAGGAGGAGGCGGCAGAGGAGGAGGCTTCGCTCGACGAGGCCGGGGCGGAGCCTGCCGAGGCGGCCGAGGAGGTGCCGCCGGCCGAGCCGACCAAGGCGCCCTCCTTGGTGGACAAGTTGGTGGAGTACATGTCGGGGCGCAAGTCTGGCTCTGAGCCCGCTGACGAGGCTGCCGAGACCGAGGCTTTCGAGGTGGCCGAGGCCAACGTACCGGTCGAGGCGGCTGAGGAGCCCGTCGCACGCGCGCTGGTTGACTTGGAGGCGACAGAGGTGGCGGCAGCGGAGGCGGAGGCGCAGCTTGAATACACGCATGTGGCGGCGGCGGCTGCGTCGGCGGCGGCTGCCGATGCGATTCCTACTCCGCGCAAGGAGTCCATGTTCGACGTGATTGCCACGGTCCTTTCGCCACGCAAGGGCTCCACCCCGGTGATCGAGCCGGAGGTCGAGGAGGTGGCAGATGATGCGGTGGTCGAGGAGGCGCCGGCGGAGGCGGCTCCGGAGCCAGTGGCCGAGGAGGCTGCGCCTGAGGCTGCTCCGGAGTCGGCGCCGGAGACGGCGGTCGAGGAGGAGTCGCCCGCGGTCGCTCCCGAAGAGGCGGAGAAGCCGACGCTGATCCAGAAGCTGTCCAAGGCCTTCTCAAACCTCCTGCCCGCTGCGCCAAAGTGCATGCCCTCCCGCCCCGCCCTCGACGAGGAGCCGGCCGAAGCCCCGGCGCCTGCCGAGCCGGCTGCGGCGGAGTGAGGCACCAAGAGAAAGGCGTCCAGCACTGGAAGTAAGCGCGACTGAATCCTCCCGACTGGAACACTTGAGCGATCGATGTACGATCGTGTATTGCGCGGCCCTCTTTCTGGAATTGGGCTCGATACGTCATAGCTGGTACGTCGAGCTGGTACGTGTGTCCTTTCTAGACAGTCAGCACAGGGAGCATCGGAGACGTTTACGTTTATTGCCACGGTAATTTACATGAATCCATCTCAGCCCCACTGTGAGCACTCGTGCTCAGTCACGCCTCCCACACATAGAGCCGTACACCTGTACACGGCTCTTTACAGTATGCGGCACGCCGGTACGGTCCGCGGAGCTCACGCAAAACAAACAATAATGTGTGTGTGGGGGGGGGGGATACGGTAAGCAATCTTCTCAGATACGGCTTTACCCACAGCCGACACACGTGTTGACAGGAGACAGGGGGACTGACTCGTGCGAGACTGTCCCAGACAGCTGGGACACTCTACTGGGGCTGTCTCTACGTACTACGTACTACGACCTTCTTTAATCGAGGGGGGTCTCAGGCGTCAGGGCGCGGCGCGGCGCGGGGGGGAGCCGCGTGTTGCGTGAAACTGATAAATTATAGCTAGAGACACGGCGCGTAGACCCGTGCATACGAGAGGAGAAGGCATTTTCCAAGGCAATCGGAATATCCAGAGGCGCGGCCGCACTGCCGGCGTTGGCCGATATACGGAGATCCCGTCCTCACCGCCGAGTGCCATAATGGGTGGGTGACGGCCCCTTCGACGGGTAGTTGCCGGCGGCGGAGCATTTCAGCCCGAACTGCTTGACCTTCCAGCTCGCGCCCCTCTGCACCCGCGTAGGGGTGCCGTCGTCGGAAGCCGGCGAATCGCCGCACCCGAAGGGCTCGTAGAGCTCGGGCTCGGAGGCGGCGGGAGAGGGGATGGCACCCGCTGTGCCGCCTGTGCCGCCGGGGCCCGTTGCGTCGAGGTGCTCCGAGACGCGCGCCGAGATCTCCCTCTCCTGTGTGGCAGCGGGAGGCGAGGAGGTGTGGAGGGCAGGATTTGGTGTGGGCTGCGAGTTGCGGCCGGGCGGCGAGCGACTCGGACACGCGCGCAGGGCGAGCGCGCGCCTGGCCGCGCAGAAACTCAATCTGGAGCTCAATCGCCACGACGCCGGCCTCGAGCTCGGCAGCTGCCGCCGCGCGGCGCGCAGTCGCCCCCCGCTGCTGAGCCTGGATGCGAGTCGCCGCGCCAGACTCGAGGGGAGAAGCGGCGCTCCTCGGCGAAGACGGGCCGCCTGCCGGCCGCCCCGCCGCCGCCGGCGCGCCGTGGAGGAGGCGCGCCAGCTGTCCGCCTACCTCCTCGCGCTGCGCCACGAGGTCGTCGATGCCGCGCCGGAGCAGGCCGAGCGCCGCGTGGTCGAGCGAGCCCTGCATCACCGAGATGTGCTCTCTCAGCGCGGCGTTCTCCGCCTCGATCGCCTCGAGATCTCCCCGCCGAGCCGTCCTCGCTGGGACGTCCCCGGCGAAGACCAGAGGCGCCGTTTGTGCAGGCGACGTCTCCGCGGTGGCGTCCAGGCGGCCCGGCGACGACCAGGCGCGGTGCCGACGCAGCGGGGGAGAGGAAGCCGGCAGCGTCGTCGGATCGACGTCGGTGGAGGTGCCGGCGGCGCGGCTCGGGCGGCTCTTTGCGTCGTGGTCGTCGCCGGCGGGTGCAACAAGGCCGGTCCAGAGCACGGCGCCGGCGGCGAGCGCTGCGCCGAAGAAGAGGAGCAGCGAGACAGGCATCGCCTCCTCGCGATCCTCTGGCGGATGGGTGGGAGGCTGCTGCGCGTCCGTGCCGACCTCGCCGTGCCGGCCGCCGGCGGCGGAGGCGAAGGCGGCGGCAGCGGCGATCAGCATCGCGAGAGGGTGGACAGAGCCGAGGCGGAGAGACCACAACCGACGGAACCACGGCAACCGGCTAATGACGGCGATGGGAGCTTTGCGGCTCGTCACCCGGCGCCAAGCCAAGTACAGCCTCGCCGCCGGCAGCTTCCACGGCCACGCCGAGGCGGCGCGAGCCAATAGCCGCCCTGCCATCGGCGGCCTCCAGGCGGCGACGACTATGGGCGTGAGGTGCCAGAGCGCTTGGAGCAGTACTCTTGCAGGGTCGGCGGCGGTGGAGCAGCCTGCCGCAGCGAGGCGCGCGCCGGAGAAGTCGTGCACTCGCCTCCAGAACCGCAGCCAGGCTGTAGCCTCGTAGTGGAGGAGGGCCGATACCTCCACGACCATGACAACGGCCGTTGCTCCCCACTTGACTTGCCGTCGCCGACACTTTGGAGATGTGAACACACACGCTCTGCACAACGACCCCGCCGCATTCGTCGCCGGCGCGCGACAGGCTCCCGTCGGCCGGACTGCCCTCGACGAGTGGGTGTCGCCAACCAACGACACGCACTCGAGGGTAGTGCCGACGGGACGCGGCTCGAGGGCGACTCTCGCGAAGGCACGGCTGGCAACCGTGGCGCGGGGCTCGCGCTCGACAAGACCGGGATCGCTCTACCGGCAAACATCTCGCTGACATGCGCGCACCGTCGAGCTGACGGCGGGCGCGCTGCCGTCGCACGCCTCCCAAGTCATATGCCACGACGTGCGGCGAAGGCCCCCGCACGGGGGGTCCCGGCCGACGTCATGCGCGTCCGGACGCGGCCCTCCGTACACGGAAACAGGATACTGAAGGCATTCCCGAACTCAAAACAGGATACTGAGGGCAGATATGAGCTCAGCTCAGTGAGATCTAGCTGCACATACCCTTAGTATCCAGAATAGTCAAGTCTGAAAAAAGTCGGTCCGACCGCGCGGAGCCGTCTGGCTCTCTGCAGAGCCCTCGCGGGCACGCCTGGTCCGCGGCGGCGAGGAGGGAGCGAGCGCCGAGAGCAACGTCAATCCTGTGTGCGAGGGGGAGGGGAACACACTTATGCTAGTAGGTCAGGGAGGTGTAGATGGCCGGGGTCAACCACCTGCACTCGGATGAGCCGCAGCCTAATCTCCGCCGTCGCCGCAGCAGGCAGCAGCTTGCCAAAGGAGCCGCCAGCGTGGAGTATAGGTGCCAAAGCTCTGCTCCATGGTGTTCGCCGCCGATACGCGAGCCCCACTTTTGTTGCTGCGCACTCTCATCTATTGTGGACGGGACGTAGCCTTCTGGCACGGGCAAGACCTCGGCTGGCACGTAGGAAGGTCGAGGTCCGGGCTCCCCCAGTCCCATGTTGACGACACCAGTAGACAGCTCCTTGCCGAGCATTGATGTGCAGAGGGCCTGGTAGATGACTGGACCAAGGCACTGCACACCGGAACCAAAACACTGCATGCACTTGCTCGCATCCGGCCCCGCTGTGCTCTTGGAATGCAGCGTGCCACGGCACAGGCAGTGCGGCAAACGCTGTATGCTCGGTCATCATCGCCTCCGTGCTTGTCCCTGCAGCCATACTGCGTCAGTTAGCACTGTAGGCGAGAGCACGCCGAGCACCGCACTCGTTGCAGCTGCCGAGGGCTGCACGCGTAACTGCTGTGGGCGCCCGCGAGAGCGCGCGATGTTTTGTTCTCCGCTCGAGGTTCTCCTGAAAAGAAAGATATCCGGCCCGAACGCTACGGTGGAGCACAGAAAATCACGCGCACCAACTCCAATTAGAACTCCAATTAAACAAAAACTCGAATTAGCAGACAGAAGAACGCTATGGCTAGAGTGAAAGCCCCGCGAAGCGGCGCAAAACATGATAGCTGGGCTCATCAGTCCTGCTGTCGAGTCACCTGGGCAAGAGTCTGACAACGACAGCTTGCCAGGAAAGGGCAGCTACACGTCCAGCCACGCATCGAGTGACGACGAGCAACCAGGAATCCTGCTCCTCGACGACAGCACATCGATCATCGTCCTCGCATGCCACATCATCGACGACAGAAGGCAGGCAAGCCATCCCAGTGACGCCCGATCGACCCACAGCGATCCCACGGCTGAAGATCTTGGCATTGCGCTATCGCTGGTTGTTGCGCCCTGCGAACGACTTCGGTGTGGGCCGCTCAAGTCGGTCGAATTTATTCAACGCTCTTGGCATGCACGGCAGGAGAACGACAGCGGGGTGGCGCAACTTCCCCGATCCCCTTCACTGCTTGAGATGGCTGCACAGAACGCAGTATGGGCTCGGGCGTCGGTCCATTCAGACTGCGGGGGAGCATGCATACCCCACAGCCACGCTCCAGACCGCGCTGCTGATCCGGCAAATTGGAGGACCTCGTGCCTCTCGGCTTCTCTTATGCGTGATGCCAGCAGAAAGGACGCTGATGCATGCTCAAATGAGGCACCGCGTATCTCCTCGCAGCTGCAGCTGGCATCCGCCGTGGACTAACGAAATCTGCGATCTCAGTGCCCCAGCACGCAAAATTTTCTCTGCAGGGCTACCGCCCCGCACCCCGCCTGGGATGAATTCACACCTCTCAACAGCTGTTCACACTTGGAAAACTCACCGGATTTGGGCCACTTGCCTGGGCGACCCTGGACCCCTGGCGGACGCGCATGACGTCGGCCGGGACCCCCCGTGCGGGGGCCTTCCGTGCGGCCTAGATTTAGCACACGCGCCTCTGCTTGCATACGCTCATACATTGGATTGTCATTGCCTGTGAGTGCGAGATAGGGCTAGCGGCTGGCGGCTAGCCCCTGAGGAGAGTGACCAGAGACACCTCACATGACCCCACACACGGTCTAGACTCTAGTCCGGCCTCGCGGTCGGCGGAGATTGCTAGAGGCCGAGCAAGCCTGCTCTAGCCTCACGCGTTCGCCCCTGTTGTCTGTTGTTTGTTGTGCCCTTGTTTGTTTCTCTTGGCACCTGGGAGTGCTGGGGGGGGCGACAGGGAGAATGTGGCCCTGAGTTATGTGTACGCCAACTCAGGGTGTGTGGCAGCCAGCTGGCTGTGTGTCTTGTGAGCTTGCTTGTGTCTGTGTGTCGTTCGTGCGTGTCGTCATCATCTGTCTCGCGTCCACCCATACCGCGCTGGTGTCCAGTCCGAGCCTGGCTGTTCTTCACCTTCCTACCTAAACCCCTTCTCTGTTGCCCAAATGATGAACGGCCTGCTGATGTGTCAGGCCATGGCCTAAATCTCCGGGTTCCGCAACCGGCATCGCGTACTCGAGTACACTGCAACTCTCCAACCAGCAGCAGCCGGTGAACACCACAGAAGGAGGGGCCGCAAACAAAAGAAAATAAATCGCGCCGTCACAGTCTGGCCTAGATCTCCGCGCCGCAACGCGCTTATTCCGGCATCCTTTCACTGAAAATCGCAGAAAATATACCTTTAGCAAAAATCGCTTCCCTAACCAAAAAAGAAAATTGCCTCGCGCGCACAGGACACAGCTCTTGAGGCTCACCCCGACGCCTCGCCGCCCTCGCCCCGCCGCCCCGATCTGGCGTCGGGCGTCGCCCCCGTCGCCCCCCGCGGCCGCCCCTCCCTCCTCCCCCGCCCGCCCGATCCGCAGCGCCGCCCACACCTGCGCGCCGCGCCCGCGCCACAGACCATGGACGCGACCGCCAAGGCCCACATCGGCATCCAGAAGCTGCTGCAGGCGGAGCAGGACGCGGCGGAGATCGTGGCCAAGGCGAAGCAGGACAAGGTCGCGCGCCTCAAGCAGGCCAAGGCCGAGGCGGACGAGGAGATTGCAGCCTACAAGGCGCCGCGCACCCCTCGCGTGTCCGCGCTTCTCGAGCCCCGGCAGGGACCCCCTCCGCCGCCCACCCCACGCAGGCGCAGCGGCAGGCGCAGTTCGAGGTCTTCTCCAAGGACAAGCTCGGCGACAGCGGCGCGCCGCCCCCCTCCCCTCTGTCCTCTTTCTCCCTGCTGTCTCCGACCCTCGCCGCCGGCCTGCAGGAGCGCACTCCAAGACGACCCAGTCCGCCACCGAGGAGGAGCTGCTGCTGATCTCCCAGCAGGTCGCGGGCAACAAGGACACCATGATGAACATGCTGCTGCAATCCGTGACCGAGGTGAGCGTCTGAGCCGCACGTGGCCTGCGGGCTGTCTTAGCGCGCCGCCAACCGCCCTCCTCTTCAAAGCGCGGGGTGCGGGCGCCGAGTGCGGTGGCGACTCGACGGGGCTGCCGAGGCGAGCCCGGTCAACGCCCCGGCGCGTGTTGGCGGCGAGCGCTGCGGGCGCCCGCGTGTACGTAATAGTATTCGGGCTAGAGTTTTGAGAGCGGACGCTGAGAGTCCGAGCCACCGCGCCACCGGCCCCGCCTGGTTAGAGCTTAGACGAGTAAGACAGAGACAGAGTCCGTCCAGGAGACCGACCAGTCTCCCGACGTATTTCAAAACGATGTACTTCTCTTGAGGGCCACAATAAAGAACACACGACTGCGCGGAGACTGTATCGAGCCCCCCCCCCCCCCAACGGCAACGCCGCGCGGGCGGGAGACGGCTCTCGCTCTCTGCGCCACACACGGATCCAACCGCGCCAAGCGCCAACAGCCAATTTGGCGCGACCAGTCCCCCTCACACAGCCTCGCTCTCTCACGCCCGCCCCCTTTGGTCTCAGTGGCGACTCTCACGCGGACGGCGCTTTCTTCTTCTGCAGGTTGACGGACTCGCGCTTGAGCACGTGCAGCAGGGTCTGGGGGAGGGAGAGGTGTGAGGAGGGGAGGGGGGAGGGGAGGGTGCTCGGTCCGTCTCCCTGGTCCGCAGTGGCCCCACTCTCTCTTCTGGGCTGGGCCGCGGCATGCCTGCGACGACTCCATGATTTTGGCGTAGGCCGCCTCGGTCTCCTGGATCGTCTTGTCGTACTCGTTGCGAGACGCTATCTTGCGCGCCTGTGAAGGGGGTTCCGGAGTCGGGGGGGGAGGGGCGGCGCCAGCGAGCATGGGTATGCGCGTCGCGGCGGGCGGGCGGCGGCTGGTGCCAAGTTGTCGTTGATGCGAGCGAGGCGTTCCGTGAGGATGCGGAGATCGTTCTGGATCTTGGCTACGAGGGGGGGGGGGGCGGCGGAAGTGAGAGCGGGCGTAGGGAGGGAGCAGAGTGCGGTGGGGGCGGGAGATCACGCGACATCAGCCCCGGTGCAGGCGGGTGGCAGCCAAGGCGGCACTGTCGGTAACGTGTGTGCAACGCTCGCACCCTTCTCCTCCTCGTCTGCTGCCACCGAGCGGTTTAGCTCCTCGCGCTTCTCTCGCAGCTCCTCGATGCCTGCGCGAACGGGGAGGCAGCGAGTCACGCTGCTGTTCGACTCCACTGTGGCACAGCAGCGGTGACGATTTTGCAGCGTGGGCAAGAGTGTGGCGCGCACAGCGGACGAGGTCGTTGTTGTAGTTCTGGAGGGTGGCGCCCGCTTGCGCCATGTCTCACCTGCGTGCGCGAGGTCCTTGGTTGGTATGTTGACTGACGGCGAGGTGGGCGGGGAGTGGCAGGCGGCTCACGGCCAGGAACGCTAGGCAAAGGAGCGGCGGGCACTGGAAAGAAGAAAGCGCGTTGGGCGCGCGCTGATCGCATCCCTTGGGTTGTGTGTTTTCTTTCTTTCTTTCATCCCTTTGGGTTGTCCGTTTATTTATTTCTTTTTCGCTGCTCCCCCTCTCCTCGAGAGCTCGCTGCTCATCACGCCGCCGCGCGGGCACTCTCTCTCTCTCCATACTCCATCCCATCTCTCTCTCTCTCTCTCTCTCTCTCTCTCTCTCTCTCTCTCTCTCTCTCTCTCTCTCTCTCTCTCTCTCTCTCTCTCGCTCTCGCTCTCGCTCTCGCTCTCTCTCTCTCTCTCTCCCGCTCCTCCCCTTCAACAACGAACCTACCAACAACATACGTAATATATTGCGCGGTCACCGCACACCCGGTCATTTAGCGTTCGAAGCGGTCAGTTTTGGTCATTTGCCGACGCGAAGCGGTCGTTTTCCGATTTAAGTTTGTACATCCCGGCGGGGGGGGGGGGGGTCCCCGTGCCTAACACGTCTCACATGATGGTTCCGGCGTCGAAGTCCTGTGCTGCTGCTCCGAGTGTTCTCTCGGCCTCCGCGCCTCCCGAGAATTAGGCGCCGCCCTCGGGCGCGGCGGTCGCGAATGACACGGCCACGGCTGCGCCTTCCCCGCCGGTCGTCTCGGTTGTCGCTATGGGCGCTGGCCCTGTCCCGCCCGCCGCAAGCCGCAAGCCGCAAGCGCAAGGCATCGTGCGAGAACGACTCGAGCGATGCCGGCACTGCCAACAAGGCCGCCCTGTTTGAGGTCCGCCCGCCCTCATAGCACGATGTCGCGTGCGCTCTCATTGCTGACAATCCCGACCGTGCCTCAGGACGTGGTGTCAGCTCTGAACTCGGATGAGGGGTGCGATGTCCGCGTTCGAGTCGCTCCTTTCTGTTTACGAGACGGTGCGAGGCCAGGGCTGGTGGATTAACATTAACACACCTCAGGGGCAGCTCTGACTACAGATCGTGCCAACACTTGGCGCAGAGGTCGGTGTTAACACAGTTGAACGGCAGTCCCAAAACAAGCGTTAACATAGCCGTTAACACGGTGTTGACACACGCTCCGGGTAAAACCCGGGTATACCTGCAAAAAACCGGGTATACCCGAGAAATACCTGGGTCCGCGTCAATGCCGCGCGCGCCCTACTCCCAGGGCCACTGCGCCAACTGCAGCGCCACCTTGTGATTTTTGGGTCAAAATCGTCCCGATTTCATAATGTTCGTTCGTACGTGCATCCGCGGCGCCCAGCGCGGTGCCAGCGGCTCCCATACCTCTAAGAGGCCACCCACCTCCGTATAGACCCTTATATCCGCGGTTTACGCCCAATAGAGGCAGCTGCAAGAGGGCCCGGACGGGCACTGCGGCACACACTGCTCGCTGCTCGGCCATGCGGTAGCGTCTGGTGATGCCGCCCCTGCGCGGGCGGGGGCGTCTCACTCGGCAGCAACTGCGCCGCGCAGCGCAGGTTCGAGGGTCGCGGTGGGTGGGTGCACTGGAAGACGTAGCGGTCGAGAAAGCGCTCAGCGACCGCTACGTCTCGAGGATGGAGCCGTCGCGCGGACCCGACCGGCCGACCGGCAGTAGCAGCAGGCGCCGGAGGGCGCGGGAGGCAGCGGCGACACCTCGGGCCAGAAGCGCGAGCCCTAGGCTGGTGAGGGGGCCCGCTCATGCGTAAACGGCTCTGGGACTTAGCTAAATCGCGCATCGAAATCGGGACGATTTTGCCAGGGCACCGTCACAAGGTGGCACCGTCTGCTCAAGTACGCGCACCGCACCATGTGCTGCCGCTACAAGTGCCAGAAAGCGGCTGCGGCGCAGCGGCAGGCGCGGCTGGCAGGTGGCGGTGCGGACGATGCGGTCGTGCCGACATTCTGCTTCAAGATTGAGGCAGACAGTGCTCGGCATGCGCTTCTGCGAGCCCGAGCAACTCATCGCAAAGAAGCGGCGCAACAGGCTGGCTGCTGCCGACAAGGCCGTGTGCTACCTCACGCGAGGCACCTTCAAAGAGGACAGCAATGACGCTGGATTCATCGACACGCGCTGGGTGGAGCTCGAGGAGCTGTACGAGAACTGTGGCAAGACGCCGCTGAAGAATGCGCTCAAGAAGTACCGAAAGGCGGAAGAGGAGGATGTGGATGCAGCGATTGCCGACTTTGAGGAGGGCGTCGAGCACGAGGGATAATAATGAATGGGACATGTTCGCAATCGCAGCTGCGGGTGTGAAGTGAATATGCTAGACGGCGGGTCAACACCTCCCGAGGGGCGGTGTTAACACGTTTTAACACCTCTACGGCTGTGGTGTTAACCGTTAACGTGTCAACACCGTGTTAACGTTAATCCACCAGCCCTGTGCGAGGCCAGCACAATCACGGCGCCTGCTCTCATCTCATCACACGTTTCCTCTGCCGTTTTCAGGAAAAGTCCACCATGAAGTCGGAGCACGAGAAGGAGAAGGACGTGCTCACCTCTGAGCGGGACACCGCGCTATTCGACGTCAACGTTGCGCAGGCGCACTGCCAGTCGATTGCACGCAGGTGGAAGCGGCGCACATCCAGGCGATGAGCGAGCAGCAGGGAGCCATGCTCGCCAAGGCCCACGCGATCGAGCGGGAGAAGGTCGAGCTCGAGAAGGCCCTCGGCCCTCGCCATCGCCACGGGCGACATTAAGTACGTGCGTGCGTCGCAGCGCAAGGGATATCAGTCGCGCGACAAGGAGCGGGAGCTGGTCAACAAGGAGGTGCGCTGGCTCATGTCTATCGCGAAGGACATGACCGACGAGGCCAAGTCGCGGCCGGTGCTCGCCAACTCGCTCTGGGCGGTCGTGGCCCGCTTTCAGTCGCTGCAGACTCGCGCCAAGGCCGAGCTCCTCGCGGCGGAGGCGCGCGGTGCGACCTCGGCCGTTGATCTTCGCTGAGCTCCGTGCTACGAGCGAGCACGGTAGCGAGAGGTGGGTGGGGCGGGATAGGACGAGCCGGTGTGACCGAACTGCCGGTAAGAACACCAAGCGAAGCGGGTGCAGTGTAGAGGTGAGTATGAGGAGTGTAATACAGTGCACTCTACACAATGCTCAATAGTGGAATGGTACTAAATGTGATGCGGCGCCCGCTGTCCCATGTCCGCGCCACCGCTCGAGAGAGATGTCGAGCGCGTCCGCCCGCAGCACCGGCTGTCCCAGTATTAGTGCTTAAAACGAGCTTTAGTTCTACTCAAAAAACGCGTCACACCTCCCGACGATGTGATGATGTCGCGCAACATCTCACCCACAAATTCCGCCTCGTCGCCATCTGGGTACCACTTCTCGGGCGGGGTATTTGATGTAATGATAACACGCTGCCGAGCACGCCGCGAACTTACGCCACGCCGTGTACTTTCAACGCTCGGTCGTACACCGTTGGCCGCCTGACTAGCAGGGTCATGAGATCATGGAGAGGCACTTTTCCGTCGAAGCTATCGAGGACGATGTCCGCCTGGCCGCGGTATTCGCGCCATTGGGTATCGACGCTGCTTGGTATCGACGCTGCTTGGTATCGACGCTGCTTTCCTTGCGACGTAGACTTTTGTAACGTTTTTTCCAGTGTATGTAGCTCTTACGAACACACCCGAGGGTGAACTGCTGACAGGGTTTGCGATGAGGAGCGATCCGAACGTGGTATTCGGGTGATCAGATCACTACCGCCTTTTTTGATCGGAAGGTGACCGCTTCGCCACCGTGGGCGTCGGGAAATGACCGGTTGGGGGGATTAAGGCTGATCCCCCCTGAGCCTCTTTCGGAAAACGACCGCTTCGAGTCGGTCGGAAGGTGACCGCTCAAGTGACCGGTCCAATATGAAATGACCGGTCCCAACGAGGGGCCGGAAATCCGAGGTAGACAGCCTTCTCCCTTCTCCGTTTCTGAGCGCGGAAGAGTCGCGCAAACCTCCCGTCACGTGCCCGCATCAGCGCCTAGATTCGGGAAGGCGCTCGGACACTTCCGAAAACCGCAAGCATGCTCTCCCTCTCGCTGCAGTCCACCTCCTTCCACGGCGTCGCGTCGGCGCGCGCCCGGCCCACCTCCCCCGCCCGCGCGCTGCCCCGCCGACGCCGCCCGCCCTCTCGTCCGCAGGTCCCGTCGCGCGTCCAGCCGACCATGCTCTTCGGCGCCAAGGCGTCGGCGCCCAAGAAGGCCCCGGCCTTCGCGTACGGCCTGCCCGGCAACTTCAACGCGCTCGGCGGCTCCGAGCTGAACTGGGACCCGGCCGGCTTCCTCGAGGGCAAGTCCGAGCTCGAGGTCAACCGCTACCGCGAGGCCGAGCTCACGCACGGCCGCGTCGGCATGCTCGCGTCGCTCGGCTTCCTCGTGCAGGAGAAGTTCCACCCGCTCTTCTCGGGCGACGGCGGCCCGGCTATCGACCAGATCCCCCAGCTGCCGGTCTGGCTCTGGGTGGTGATGGGCGGCGGCATCGC
Source organism: Emiliania huxleyi CCMP1516 (assembly GCF_000372725.1). NCBI lineage: Eukaryota > Haptophyta > Isochrysidales > Noelaerhabdaceae > Emiliania > Emiliania huxleyi. The sequence goes on from NW_005199235.1 coordinate 52,973, forward strand.
CGCCGCCGAGGCGGCGCGCATCAACATCGCCTTCCGTGAGCTCGACGGCGAGAAGCTCAAGGCGGAGACGGCGCTGCGGCCGGGCTACACCCCGGGCGACCTGGGCTTCGACCCGCTCGGCTTCTCCAAGGACCTGTCCGCCGACGAGTTCAAGCTCATGCAGGAGAAGGAGCTCGCCCACGCCCGCCTCGCCATGATCGCCGCCGCTGGCTTCCTCGCACAGGAGGCCGTCACCCACGCCACCTGGGGCACCGTCTACGGCCTGCCCGACTTCTAGATCCCCGCGTGATATCGTGTCCTCTCGTCCACCGACCCGCCAAACGCCGTGTGTCCCCCCCCCTGCCGCCGCCGCCGCCGCCGCCTCTCAGCCATCCGAGAGTTAGGTGCGGCTTGTGCTGGCGCGGGAGTGGGCGGGCGACCGGCGTGGGCGGCGTGTGTATGGCTCTGCAGTCTGTGCACCGCCGCTTTATTCACCTACATGCTCCTGCTGATTGATAAGATCAGATGAACGCACGCGCACCACTTTCTATCGCGCGACACCGCGAGCCGACACACCAGGCGCGCAGGCCGCCACCGCCGACCCGGCGCGCTGCCTCTGGGCCGGCGCGGGGGCCCCAGAGGGTGTCCATGCGGGGGGGAGATGGGGTCCCATGGCCCGCCGCAGGCGCCGATTTTTTTGGATTGTTTTTCTTTTTTGTCGTTTTTTTACTTGTTTTCATGGGAATTCGGCGTACTTGCGGCCATGCTATCACGCCTTCTAGCACGCCTTGCGACAGCCTGTCGGCGCAGCTGACCGTGCCATGATGCACAATTGATCACCTGCATAGCTCGCGGCCTTAGTATCCAGCATTCAGTGACGACCTGATCGTACGGCCAGTAGGAAGGTGTCCTTCCATCGTGTGCACGCTTCTGACGCAATGCGCGTCACCTCGGATTGGCTGCTGGCACTCTCGAGGCTATGCCTACACAGCCTCGCGCGCATGGGCAGTCAAGAGGGACCACGCTCTTCTCAGGACAGCGCCGGTGCCTCTCTCTTGGACCGGCAAACTTGGTGGTATCGTGTCACCAATGTGGGACCAGTGCGGCATCGCCCATCGCGCCATCGACAGCTCTGAACTGCGCCTCACCACTGACCGGGAAGGCCGCCAAGTGGGTCAGCACCGTCGCACATTGTGGCAGCAGTCACCAGCGCATGTCTGATAGCTAGAGCAGCAGCGTCAGGGTCTCGCAGGGTCGGATCGTGTCAAGCCTCTCGCCCGGCCGGCCGCGTGCAGACGTCGGCCTGTCTACTGTCTGGAGTGATCTGTCGGCGGTCAGTACGACCGATCAGGTCGGAGTTTTCTGATGATTGGAGGGTCTATCTGTATGTACTCCTCGAGATCTCTCCAAATCTGCCCTCTGTTAGACCGGGTTAGATCGGGAAGCCGGTGCTAGTGGAGACTAGTGGAGCCGGAGGCCCGGAGCCCCGTTTCCGCCGACTGCTGGTGCTTGCGCGGCGCACGGTGTGGGCCGGGGGCACCCGCGCCACCCCAGAGCGACCCGGCCGGACGGGGGACACACGCGCCCAGGACGCGCGCCGGGGAGAGCCGGGACGAGCCGAGAAGCCCGCCAGCGGAAGAGGGGCAGCCCGGGCCCGGAGGCCCCGGCGCGGTCCGCGGAGCGGAGACAAAACCGAAAACGAGTCTCGCTCTTCGCGCGATCTCAACACTCGACACAACATGCAAAGGTTCAAAAGGGAACGGCACACACACACACACACACACACACACACACACACACACACACACACACACACACACGTCACGCAGAGACCGGAGCGAGGAAAGGCAGACAGACACACCATGAGAAGACGGCCACGTGCACAACTGTCCCGGGATGAACCGGGAGTCACTGTCCCTTCTACGAATATGCGCCGTCACCTCTTGCTGTCGCTCGGCCAGAGGAGCTGCGAGCCGTCGAGGTGCAGCGCTGGCGGCACCCCTGCCCGCGCAGCCGCGGGCAGCTGCATGCGGAATGTGGCGCCCGGCTTCAGCACCGTGACGGGCTTGCCGGACGCGCCGAGCAGCCGGAACGTCCTGCTCGTCTCGCCGAGGACGTGGCCCTCGATCCCGACGTGGGATGGGCAGCGGCTGGCGACGACAGCCATGAAGGAGCCGTGTCGGTCCATCTCGGCGCACAAGGCCGCGAGCGCGCGCAGCTCCGTCGATGGCAGAGCAGCAACCGCGGCCGACGCATAGGCCTCCCACAGCCTGCGGCGGGGCAGACCCGTCAGGCGCTGCGGTGGTGGCTGGTGGCAGCGAGGGCTGGCGCACCGGTGCTGCTCCTGCATCTGTGCGGGGCTGGCGACCGGTTTGGCTCGTCGCGACGACCGTTTCGCCGCTCCGGGCGTGCGCACCGGTGCCGCCGGCGCGCTGTGCCGTGCGGGGCGGCCGCGTGCGCCCCGTCGGAGGAGGAGGCTGCGGCCGCGCAGCTTGCTCCGGATCTCTTGCATCGCGCGGTCGCGCTTGAGCCCTTTGAGCGCGCGCAGGAGGAAGCCCTCCATTGTTCGCGGACCCTGGAGCGCGGTGCCCCGGAGCGGCTTCCCGGTGAAAAAAAGGAATAAGCGGCGGCGTCGCAAGCTGGGAAGAGGACCGCCGCAAGCGGCGTGGCGTGGAGCGGTTGAGCGTCCCTCCGGGGGCCCCTCTGCGCCGGGGAGGCGTTGTTGGAGGCTAGGACGCAAGCGTCCGTCGCTCAAACTCGGGGCCCACTCACTCCGACAAACAAACAAAATCTCTCTCTCTCTCACTCCGCTACGGGCTACGCTCCGACCCGAATTTGGAGGGCCTGAAAGTTTAAGGTGTTGCTGCGCAAAAGGGGAAGACGCTCCACGCACAAAGTACATGTATCAGTTCTTACGAACGTACTTCCTCTTAGGCGGACCCTCCCGATGCCAGGACGCATCTAGTGCCAGGGTACGCTTTGGTAGGAGAGGTTGGTTAGCTTGTTCGTTTAGCCGCCCACATGCTACGGGGGTGATGCCGCATGGTTCGGCCTGCTTGGCCTTTAGTGGGAGTTGACCACACTGGTCACCTGCAACATGTTCGCCGGTTGAAGGAAAGACATAGGCACGCTGCGACGCTTCCCACACCGGGATCTCTTGCCCGTAAGTTGTGACAGCCCGTTGTGGATCGCGCACGCGCGCCGCAGCTCGCCGCACTTGACCGAAGGTGAGACCCGGCAGCTGAGGCAGCAACGCCTCGTGAATTTTCTTGTTGCTGAGGTACATGGATCCCCTTTGCTGCATCAGCTCCTTCACGGCAGCGAGTGCCTCTTTCGAGGACGGCATGGCGTCAGGATATGTTGTTCACGCCAGCGCTCACGAGCGATAGTCAATGCAGACCGGACTGCAGATTGATGCGACTCCCCTAGCGCTGCTGCAACGGTGGTGTGATCTACAGGCTTGCGCCGTGCTGCTCGAACACCTCGTACACGCGATCGACTAGCCTCAGCTATAGCCTATAGCGTATACTATAGGGTATAGGCGGGCGCGCGCATTGAGGCCTTGCCGCCATCGCGTTGCCGCGAAGGAAAAAAGAATTGTGGCAGGCGCCGTTTCTTCTTTATTTTTGGAAAGGTGGCGTGAAAAGTTAGCAAGCACCCAGCTGCGCAGCAGCCTCCGGGCCGCGACCTGTGAAGGCGATTCTCCCCTGAGATGCGACTGTCCTCAGGCTCAGCTCCCGCCAAGGCTTCCGTCAAACGAGGTGAAGCCGGCCAGGGTGAAGACGATGTAGAAGGGCTTCTCCGGCAGCTGCGAGCACCAGTTCCACGCCGACGTGAGTCGGCCGTCGATGCAGGACCCGGCGTCGAAAAAGTTGTCGCCGCCCGAGCCGTCAAAGGCGAAGCGGAAGAAGTCGCGCAGGATGGCGCGCGTGAGCGCGCGCACGCCGCCAAAGGTCGCGTCGATCCAGGCGCCGATCTTTTGGTCGTCGGCGTGCAGCTTCGGGAGCGCGTCGAGGGTGGCGAGGAGCGGGTTGAGGATGTGCTCCACCTGCGAGTACTTGTCGATGAAGAGCAGCGCGTTTGGGACGTTCGAGTCGCCCAGGTGCACCAGCGACGAGCCCACCCACCCTCCGCTCGCCTTGAGCTGCGTCGCGCGCAGCAGCTCGAGCAGCGCGGCGCGAGTGCGCGGCGCCTCCTGCACGCGCTGCAGCCCCTGCCCCGTGTCGCGCTGCTCGTACGGGTTGCTCGGGTCGAGCAGGTCCTGCTCGGCGAGGTGCCACAGCCGGAACATGTCGTTCGCAATCTCGCGCCACAGCGTGAGCGTCTGCAGCACAAAAGCGTGCTGCCGCGCGTGCGAGTGCGTGAGCCGAGCCCCCTCCCGCCCGAGCTCGATCGCGAGAGAGCCGCCGCCCGCGCCGCCCTCGCCCGCGCCGCCCTCGCCCGCGCCGCCCTCGCCGCCGAAGTGGGAGAGGAGCAGCGAGATGACGCGGTCGACTGGGTCGCGGGCCTGGTAGAGGTAGGCGTGGTTGTCTCCGATCGAGTAGATGCAGCGCCGCAGCTCGTCCGGCTCGCAGGCGGCGCCGCGGTATCGCGCGGCGAGCGTCTCGATGGCGCGCTCCTTCGCCTTGATCTCGCGCTCGATCGTGTAGCGCGCCTTGCCCGGCTCCGGCGCGATGGTCTGCGTCGCGGTCGCGATGAGCGGGTCGGAGAGCATGTCGGCGGCGCCGAGCTCCTCGAGCCTCGCGTGCACGGTCCGGACGGGCGCCACGGGCGAGAACTCGAGGTGCTCCTCTGCCCACGGCGCGGCTGCGTCCTGGAGAAGGTAGACGAGCTTCGCGTACGTGTCGCCCATCTTCTCGGGGTTGATGATCTTGTAGCGGCGCGCCGTCTCGAAGATGGTCTGGAGGAGCACCCCGTAGTCGCGGCTCGAGGTCTGTCGCGCCGCCAGCTCCTGCCCCTTGACGTAGTCGCAGCAGAGGACGATCGCGGTGAAGACGGAGTCGAACTCGCGCATCTGCAGCTGCCTCCGCTTGGCGGAGCCCGCGAGCCGCGGCGCGTCCACCGCGTCTGTGTAGCGCGAGATGGAGAGAACCGACTCGACCAGCCGGAGCATCCGCCTGCGGGACGCGCCATCGACGCGTCAAGGACGTGGCGCTGGTCCTCCCCCCACTCTGCCGCCGGAGGAGGCGCCGCTCGTTGCGGGCGAGCCGGAGCGGGATGTGCCTCGCCTACTCAAAGAGGACTCGAGATTGCCCGAGCTTGGTTAGTCCGCCGGAGCGGGGTGTGGCTCGCCCGCTCGACAAAGTAGCCCGCGAGCGCCTACGGACAGGTCCGAGACACGTCCACGACGTCCCCACCACACGCCCCTCTTCCACGACGCCCCCGACAGCGCCTGCTTGGAGAGCGCGTGCTCCTCCTCCGGCTCCTCCTCGCGCCACCAGAGCGAGGACGCGGCGCGCAGCATCCGCCCGGCGAGCGCTCGCGCGGAGGAGAGAGTGCTCTCCTCCTCCTCCTCCTCCTCCTCCTCCTCAGGAGCCTCCTCCTCCTCAGGAGCCTCCCCTTCCGCAGCCGCCGCCTCGGCCCCGAGCAGCTCCTCTCGCTCCCTCTCGCGCAACGCCGCCTCCGCCGAGTCCGCCTCTCGTGCGCCAGGCAGCGAGAGGATGAGCTCCTCGATCTCGACGTGGCCGCCCTCCCTCGCCTCCACGAGCGGCGTGCGCCCGTGCGAGTCCTTCTTGAAGGCGCCCTCTGGATAGACCGCCAGCAGCGCCCGACACACGCCAAGCTGTCCACCCATGGCAGCTAGGTGGAGCGGCTCGTAGCCGCCACGCGAGGCCACCTTGGCCGCCTCGGGGCACGCCGCGACGGCAGCCTCCACCACCGCCACCGCCGCGCCCCAGCGGGCAGCGTGGTGCAGAGGCAGCCAGCGCTCCCACGAGTCGTCCGCCTGGATCAGAAGCTCAGGCTGCGACTCGATCAGCGCAAGCACTGTTGCGTCCGCAGCGCCGTCTTTGAAGGCGGCGTGCAGCGCGTTCGAGGAGCAGGATGCGCGGTCCATAAGCACATGCGAGTCGGCCAAAGGATTTGGATAAGCTGTGTGCCGCTCCGAGTCTGGTCGTGGTCGAGACCGAGGTGTCGAACTGAGAGGCACTCCTGGAGGCTGCCTCCGGCCACCGCTCGACTACCCACGCACATGGCCGGTCCTGTGGCTTGCCTGGGCTTGCTCAGAAGCCTCAATTCGCGCACACCTTTGCTCTCTGGCTCCCGCGAGTGCGTTCAGGCCACTCAAGCAGGCGACGCCGAGCACCCGCAACGCATCTCGCTGGGGCGCCACCTATCGACCCGACTGATTGGCAGCATCAAAGCCGACCCCATGACGGTCCTTCAACCCCATGAGACAGGCAGTTGCGCCCTGATCTCGGTCCAAGACGGCCAACGCCGTGTCCGGCACCTGCTGGCTGCTTCACGGGGATGCCCCCCCCGGACACATGCTGCAGCCGCGAGTGGATGTATTGGTCGTTTGTGGGTCCCCCAAGACTACTCTAGTAGGGGCCGGGCGCTGGAGCGTCGGCGGTACACCTGTGCAGATGTTGCACGGGTGAAATGGCTCCTCGTACAGGGTAGGAGGCAGGTGGTGGGTTTGAGTGTCGTGAGTGCTTGCAGCCGCGAGTACAGCACCGTTTGTGACTCCCATGGATGCAGTTGGGTGGGGCACGGTGCTGGGGGGCTGTCCGGTGCGCCACAACAGCCTCCCTGGCTGACCCCCATCCAGTTCGACACCTCCATCCTGACCGTGGAACCCCAACTTCAACCGGTCATATCTTGGGCGGAATGGCACCTAAGGAGCTCATCCTGGGCGGTTTGGGGGAGTCTTGGGGGTGTACTTGAAGGTGGTAAAAAGAGTTTTGCATTGCAGCTTAACCGGGGGGCGTGCTGAGCAGCGTGAAAACAGCGGCACACAGCTTATTCCGCACTGTGGTGGCGGCGCCGTCTGCCAGCCCTCCCTTGGGTATGTGAGCACTTGAGCACTGGATAGGGTCGATTCCGCGTGGTACGGGACCCCTCGATCGTCTCGCCCTCCCTCACTGGTATGTTCATTGGGGGGGGTCATAACAAACACGGTACAGGATCGAGGTGCACGCTGCCGAAGCAGTGTCGTCCCCCCTCTCCCCGACGGCGATGGCGGTGTGACCGATCGAGCTACAAGAGGAGCTTGTTCAGCAGGATCCGGGTTAGGCTGGCGCACTACCTGCAGGCTGTCCACGACGACCCGGAGCAGGACGGGCTGTGGGACTACCTCTTTTGCACCGAGATGATGCCACAAGAAACCTACTTTTCGCGCGACGGCGTGAACGATATGTTCCTGCCTTTCCACCCCGACGAAGCGTACAACATGTCCTACATCCACAAGAGGTGTCGCGAGAAGTGGGGCGTGGAGCCGAATCCCACCCGGGTCGCCGACTGGCTTGGCGGCATGGAGGCGCTGAAGCAGGCCTCCAACATTGTCTTGTCCAACGGGCTGTACGACCCCTGGTCCGCAATCGGCGTCCTCTCGAGCGTGTCGGAGACGGTGGTGGCGGTCATCATTCCCGAGGGCGCACACCACCTTGACCTGATGTTTGCGCACCCGGATGATCCGTTGAGTGTGCGGGAGGCGCGCCATGTGGAGCTTCAGCACATTAAGCGTTGGCTCGGCCTCAGCGGCACCTTGCCGACGCCGATGCTGGCGCAGGGGCTGGAGCGCGGCACGTCCATCGCGAGCGCATCAGCGGCAGTCCCACTCATCACGGCTCAAGCTGACTCGGCGCGCATGCATCTCAGCGCACCACGGTTGTCCACTAGGCCGGGTCCCTCGTCGTCATCCTCGTCGTGGCGTCCGCCTCGCTGGCCATCGCCTTTTTGTTCCGCGCCGGCCGAGGACACAAATGGAAGGCGAAGGTCGTCGTTGATGGGCAGGGCGAGGCAGCGGATGCGTACAAGGCCATGGAAGGTTAAACGGCCAAGACACTCTTCTCTGACTCTTCTCACAGGGGAGATACAGTAGCGTCGGGTACGCTTGTGTAATGCGAGCGAAGACATGCTGCGAGATGACGATTTTACGTGCGTCGTGCGTGGCTGTGGATCCATCTTCAACTTCATAGTCCGTGTGTCTGTGTGGCTCTGTGCCGCCCCCTTTTCCTCTGAGCTCTGTGCACTGTGTTGCACTAGAGCCGTATGCTGTATGCAGTGTGCGTGTGGGGAGTGGGGTGTGTGTGGCATACACATACATCCCAATGTGCAAAATGAATGCCAATCCAGGATCCATCTCTCTCCACACACGCCCATTAGCATTACACACACACGGCTTTACGTAGCACCGTTACGCTTTACACATATGTGTATACGGCTCTGACGGACTCGCGCAGAGGGTCTCGGCTCTCGCGCCGCGGGCGCACGTTGTGCATGTGTTGTGTACATGTAACCTTCTCTCTCCTCCAGTCCGCCCGACGTCGCGTCGGACTGCGCGGGCCGCACAGCGAGACCAGAGTCGCAGTCGGGACACCCACGGGGCGCAGCACGCACGCACTCGCAGAGAGAGGGGGGGGCGGGGGTGACTGCACACTAATGACGAAAAGTCACCCGGCCGCTCCGGGCTCCCAGTCGCGCTCCGCCCTGCCTGTTGCCTCTTTACGCGTCAGGCGGATGCTGTCGTTCGCATACTTGAGGCCGACGGCAAGAGCCAGCGGCTCCTCCTCCCCTTCCACTGGCTCTGTGTTCAGCGGCAGCAGCCGGGCCGTTCCCACCGCGGCGCCGTGCCGCGTCATCTGCAGCCCGAGGGCGCGCCGCGTCGCGTCGATGGTCACGACGAGCACGTCGCCAGAGCGAACCTCTAGGTCCGGCTCCTCCCACACACCCCACTCTCCCCCACTCGTCCTGCCGCCACGCGAGGCACGTTGCGACTGGCTGAGGGCGCGAATCTCATGAAAGGTGGAGGCGCCCGTGCCCTCGACGCAGAAGCCCCACGCGCCTTCCCAGCAGCGGGAGCCGGGCGCCCACGCGGTGTCGGAGTTTACGTTGCACGTCGGCGTGACACACCCGACTGCAACTGCGGGCGGCGCGGAGAGAGAGCACAGCCGCGCCAGCTCCACCTCGTAGCTGACTCGGCCGCGCAAGACCCACTCAGATGCCACGACGGTGCGGAAGGAGTGCAGCCCCGAGTACCGATGGCGAACGGCGCAGGACGGGTCCGGTGTTGACCGCTCGCCAACGTTGCCAGCCTGCTCAAGCATAAAGTGACGGCACTGCTTGAAGGACGCCTCGCCAGCGGTGACGGTGACTTTCCGCAGCGCATACCAGCCACCGCCCGTCTCTGGCAGGACGCGCGGAATGTAGCTCGCCGTCACGACTCTGGCGCAGCGAGCGCAAGTGACGAGCGCGGTGCTGCCTCCTCCCGCACCCCACTGTATGGCGTGGTGATGCCGTCGCAGCCCGTGACACGGAGGATCACCGCCGCCGCCGCCGCCACACAGCGTCAAGTCGGCGGATTCCACTGACGCCGCACGCTCGACAATGGCGGTGACGAGCTCGGGAGGCAGAGCCACCTCAAGCTGGCGGAGCAGCGCCGCAAGCCTCGCGCAGTGCACCGCTAGGATTTCGCGAAACCTCGCGCCATTGATGCTTGCCGCACTCTCGCTTTGGAGGAGAGTGGAGAGGGACGCGCGCTCGTCCTCGGTGGCGGGCCCTTCCAGCGACCCGCCTCCGAGCATGCTGATGATTGCATGCATCATCCCGTCGCCAAGCATCTGACAGATGGGCTGCGGACCGCGAGAAATCTGCCGTCGCAGTTGTTTGTGTAGAACCAGTGGAAATTCAGTTGTCAGATGTCACGATGCATCCGAAGGGGACCCCAGCGCCGGCATCATCCGTAGAGGCACGAGTGTTCGAAGAGAGAGTGGACCTGAGCAACGACATGACTTGGAGGCAAATGATCGGAATGGGAGTCAGAAATGTGGTCCTTGCGCGAGGGGAGCTCGATAGACTCGAGGGGCCAGGATATGCAGCGAGGAGGGCGGAGCTGCGCCGAAAGGCGAAAGAAGCCGAGAGAACAAGGGAACGGCAGGCGGCGGCGCCGCAGGACGAGACAGAAGAGAATGACGCGACAGAGGAGGAAGTGACAAGGGAGAGAACGACGAGAGTGGGACGGCCGCGAGGTGGCATGAAGGTTGCAGCGAGAATCGGCGAGAGACTGCGAAAAGAGATAGGAAGAGGCAGACTCCCTAGGGTGGGCGACGGCTAGCGCATCACACTCCTCTCCTTAAAATCCCTGTGTGGTGGCGGCGTGCCGTCCTCCCATCCCTCCCTTGGGTTGTCTGTTTTCTTTCTTTCTTTATTCTTGGCAAATCAAGACACAGAGCTCACACAGTTGTTGTGTTGAAATTTTATCACCACCTCTGATCTCGCTCCGCTTTAGTTCTACTCAAAAAACGCGTCACACCTCCCGACGATGTGATGATGTCGCGCAACATCTCACCCACAAATTCCGCCTCGATTGTTTTTTCCGCCTCGTCGCCATCTGGGTACCACTTCTCGGGCGGGGTATTTGATGTAATGATAACACGCTGCCGAGCACGCCGCGAGCTTACGCCACGCCGTGTACTTTCAACGCTCGGTCGTACACCGTTGGCCGCCTGACTAGCAGGGTCATGAGATCATGGAGAGGCACTTTTCCATCGAAGCTATCGAGGACGATGTCCGCCTGGCCGCGGTATTCGCGCCATTGGGTATCGACGCTGCTTGGTATCGACGCTGCTTGGTATCGACGCTGCTTTCCTTGCGACGTTGACTTTTGTAACGTTTTTTCCAGTGTATGTAGCTCTTACGAACACACCCGAGGGTGAACTGCTGACAGGGTTTGCGATGAGGAGCGATCCGAACGTGGTATTCGGGTGATCAGATCACTACCGCCTTTTTTGATCGGAAGGTGACCGCGTCGCCACCGTGGGCGTCGGGAAATGACCGGTTGGGGGGATTCAAAGGCTGATCCCCCCTGAGCCTCTTTCGGAAAACGACCGCTTCGAGTCGGTCGGAAGGTGACCGCTCAAGTGACCGGTCCAATATGAAATGACCGGTCCCAACGAGGGGCCGCCGGAATCCGAGGTAGACTAGCCTTCTAGCACTTGGAGCACTTGGAGTGCAATCAGTAACCGCACATCCAGGGCCGGGGAGCTCAGAAGCGCACCCTAGCCTTCTCCCTTCTCCGTTTCGCGGAAGAGTCGCGCAAACCTCCCGTCACGTGCCCGCATCAGCGCCTAGATTCGGGAAGGCGCTCGGACACTTCCGAAAACCGCAAGCATGCTCTCCCTCTCGCTGCAGTCCACCTCCTTCCACGGCGTTGCGTCGGCGCGCGCCCGGCCCACCTCCCCCGCCCGCGCGCTGCCCCGCCGACGCCGCCCGCCCTCTCGTCCGCAGGTCCCGTCGCGCGTCCAGCCGACCATGCTCTTCGGCGCCAAGGCGTCGGCGCCCAAGAAGGCCCCGGCCTTCGCGTACGGCCTGCCCGGCAACTTCAACGCGCTCGGCGGCTCCGAGCTGAACTGGGACCCGGCCGGCTTCCTCGAGGGCAAGTCCGAGCTCGAGGTCAACCGCTACCGCGAGGCCGAGCTCACGCACGGCCGCGTCGGCATGCTCGCGTCGCTCGGCTTCCTCGTGCAGGAGAAGTTCCACCCGCTCTTCTCGGGCGACGGCGGCCCGGCTATCGACCAGATCCCCCAGCTGCCGGTCTGGCTCTGGGTGGTGATGGGCGGCGGCATCGCCGCCGCCGAGGCGGCGCGCATCAACATCGCCTTCCGTGAGCTCGACGGCGAGAAGCTCAAGGCGGAGACGGCGCTGCGGCCGGGCTACACCCCGGGCGACCTGGGCTTCGACCCGCTCGGCTTCTCCAAGGACCTGTCCGCCGACGAGTTCAAGCTCATGCAGGAGAAGGAGCTCGCCCACGCCCGCCTCGCCATGATCGCCGCCGCTGGCTTCCTCGCGCAGGAGGCCGTCACCCACGCCACCTGGGGCACCGTCTACGGCCTGCCCGACTTCTAGACCGCCAGCCCACCCCGTGTTGCAACGCTGAGATCTCGTGCTGAGGCTCTTATTTTGGTGATGAGGACTATGTGAAAAGGGTTACGTGATCTTGGCGAGACCTCTCATCCTCAAAATACAAAAACACGATATGATACACTTCGGAGCAAAATACTTGATACGGAGTTCTTAAGATATGAGATAGATATTGCGTGCCGTAGCCTAACGATAGCGGTACCGTACCGCGTGCTCACGAACAGACACGACATCACATATCATCACAAAACGACGCCCCGGCGCCGGTGGCGCCAGCCTCGAGCCTGGGCGCCAGCCAGCCCTTGCGGTGTGACGAGAGATCGGCTCCCATTCCCACTGAGAGCGCGGCGCCGAGGGACCGAACCCCCCGCGTACATACCTCGCGCAACGCCGGGGTCCACGGCTCACCCCGCTGGTCAGGGCGTGGGCGTCACCTCACGGGCCGAACGACTTCGCCCCCACAGTTGCGGTCGCTGGGCGCTCGGCGGCTTTCAGGGCAGCCTTCTTGCGAAGCAGCACCTACAAGAAATTTCGCATAGCGGGTAGAAGGGCGCAAACGCTGGGCGGTGCCTCAAGGACAAAACAAAACGATGACGCGCCGAGAGCTCATCTAGCTCCTCGTGGTGGCAGCTTCGCCACACAGCCCCGAACGGTACATGGAGAAGGGAGCTCCCGTCCACCTGGCACTCGGTTGAGAGCGATGACCCCATTCAGGTGATGCCGATCGGAGATGTGTTTGAAAACATCGTACATATAAACATGATGCAGGTAGTAATATTTCAGGGGGTATGTGTGTGCGTGTGTTGGGTGTGTGTTTTCCCTCTCGGCGAGCACCACGGTGCTCGCGGATTCGACCATCCGCCTGACTACCATTCCGACGACGCCTTCTGTGAGGAGGACGGCATCTGTGAGGGCGACGGCTTCTAAGCCGTCGCCTTTGCAGTGCCAGTCCCGTACCCGGTGTCGTGGGAGGGCTTGTAAAATTCTTTTCTTCGCCAGGCGCCAGTCAGTCCACCAAAGTCCACCAAGCGCTCGTCGCCGGATCGACTTCGGCAGGCATCATGGTTCCGGCAGGCACGCGCCTCCGATTCGGCCCGGGCGATCGGGTGGAGTGCTGCATTTGCACGCGCTCCTTCGAGGACCGCTGGCAGCCGGGCGTCATCGCGTCCATCTTCTATCGTGAGGAAGGCTTCGCGCGCGGCATGTTTGCTGCGTATCAGGTCCGTCTCGACGACGGACGGCTCGTCTACTCGCCCTCGGACGAGGCGCGCTTCGTCCGGGCGAGTGCCGCCGTGCTGCGCCCGGCGGCGCATCCTTCGTGGCCGTCGGCTCCGCGGCCCGCAGATTTCGTCAGTCTGATCTGCTGCGCCGAAATGCCGCTGCCGCTGCCAGTGAGCGAGTTCGTGTCCAGACTCTCGCGGTGCGCCCGGCGGCGCGTGCCCGAAGGCGAGCAGAGGTGCCTCACGCCGCTCGGCTTGCCGCCGCCGTTGGCTCGGCTGGTGGTTGGCGTGTGTGGGCTCTCGTCATTCGCAAAACCCCGCTCTCCCCTCTCCTTCCTGTCGCCGCCATCGGCGGCGGCGCTGGAGCCGTCCAGCGCCATGTCCATGGCGCGGCGCGCGCTCCTCTCCCAGCCCGCCTCCTGCTCGTCCCTCTGCGCGCTTCTCGCGCACACGCCGCGCCTCTCCGACGGGACTCTGACCACGGGAGGGCTGCCCGGAGGGCTCGGCGAGGTGCACGGCCACCCGAGGCTGCGGTGGCGCTTCACTGGCGACTGGGACGACCCGGACGGCGCCGCCGGGGCCGCCTCAGCGGTCGAAGGTGGCGGCGGCGGCGAGCGGCTCTCCCCTCCCCAGTCGGGCGCATGCTACGTGCTGCTGACGCACCACGCGCTCTCGCTGCTGGCTCTCGTCGCGGACGGCACGTCCAACGGCGGCGCGGGGGCGACGCGCCTGCTGTGTGCGTCGCCCCACTTTCCGTCTCTCGTCTGCCGGCTGGTCGAGCTCGTGTGCAGGCACGACGAGGACCGGCGGCTGATGCGGTTGCCTGGCCTCGCTCTCTCCCTCCTCGTCCGCCTCGCCTCGGCACAGCCGCGCGTGCTGTGGCTGCTCACTTCGCCGGGCGCGTGCCACACGCGGTGGGACATGGTGCAGCGGCGCTGGGTGTGCGCCGACCCGTCGCGGCTCGAGTCTGCGCTGCGCATCATCCAGCGCTCTCCCGGCGAGGGGCGACCGCTCGCCGCCGCCTGGCAGCCTCTCTCTGCCAGCTGCGGCAACGGCGTGGGCGGCGGCCCAGGGGAGTACGTCGCGGCGATGCGCGCGCAAGCGGCGGACTTGCGGGCTGCGATGGGCGCCTTCCGCGCCGTGCCGCCGGGCCCGCTCTCGGAGGGTGGAGGGCCGAGGGCGGAGGCGGCAGCTGCCGAGGTGGAGGCAGCCTTTGACGCGCTCGTCGAGGCGCTGCCTGCGGGGAGCGGCGGCGGCGGCGGCCACACCTCTGGCGGCCACACCGCTGGCCACACCTCTGGCGTGCCGAGCTGCGACTCGCTCTCCGATGAGCTGGCGAGCTGCTGCTCGGAGGCGGCGCGCTCGTGCGCCATGCGCTGGCTCACCGACGCGGTGCTGCTGCCGCCCGGCCGCGCCGTCGCGCTGCGAGGTCTCGCCGGCCGGCCGGAGCTGAACGGCTGCTGCGGCGTCGTCGACGGCACCCGGAACGGCGGCCGGTACCCGGTGTGGCTCTTCTGCGGCGGCGGCGGGGCGGCGCCGCTGCCGCTGGCGGTGCGGCCGCACAACCTCGCCCTCCTCGCGGACGACGCTGCCGCGGAGCAGGTTGCAGCTGCGCGGCGGGCGGCGCGGCGGGAGCGGCGCGAGGCGCGCAGCGCGCCCGGCTTGCTTCGCAGCTGCGGGCCCGCTGGGCGAAGCCTCGTCGTGGGGATGCTCTGCCGCGTCGGCTCTTCTCCGCAGCCCGACTTGCTCGGGTCGCTCGTCTGCCTCACGGGCATGCGGCGGGAGCCGACCGAGCCAGGGGGTCCGCGGCTCTGGCACACGCGCCGCCTCCTCAGCCGCACCGAATCGCGTCGCAGGGCGGAGC
>NW_005199235.1:68340-68876 GCF_000372725.1 Emiliania huxleyi CCMP1516
GAGGGGGGGGGGGGGGCCTTGCGACTGCCCAGAGTGCTGCGTCGCGCGCGCGGAGCGGTGGGGGGAGGAGAGCGTGAGCGAGGAGGAGAGCGACGAGGAGAGCGAGAGCGAGGAGGAGAGCGAGGAGGAGAGCGAGGAGGAGAGCACGGACTCGTACGGCGGGGAGAGCGGCGGGGAGGGCTCGGATGGCGGCGAGGGCAGCGAGGAGGAGGAGGAGCCGTGCAACTGCCCCGAGTGCCGGCGGGAGCGCTTCATGGCGATGCTGCGATCGAGGCCGCCGCCCGAGTCGAGCCCGATGTCATGGGCGATGCAGCAGGCGGCTCGGCTCGCGGAGGACCCGGGCTTCCGCGACGCCGTCCTCGCGCCCGTGATGGCCGGCCTGCTGAGGGCTGGCCGCCCGCGTGATGCTCCGACGCCAGCCTCGCGCGGCGTGGTCGCGAGGCTTCCGACCCGCGCGTACGAGCCGAGGAAGGGCGGCGCCAGCAGCAGCGAGGACGCCTCGTGCCTCGTCTGCCTCGAGCCTTTCTGCGTCGGCG
>NW_005199235.1:69578-72058 GCF_000372725.1 Emiliania huxleyi CCMP1516
GCCGACACGTACATCGAGCTCTCATTGTAGCCACCCCCACGCAATGCTCCGGCCCGCGTGATCGCGCACAAACGGGCAAGCGCAGCTCCACAGCACATCTCCACTGGTTGTCGTGCACTAGCTCCCCTCCTTCTTCACCTTCTCCTCCGCGGCGCGTTTGTCAGCCATCGAGTCGTACCCCACCCCACGCTCTGTCAAGGGAGGGCGGCGGGCTCAGCATCGGGAGCGCGGTGCGTGGGCGGACGGCAGAGGCGAGAAAAGCGTACTCGATGCCGTGAACGCGCCGGCGACTCCGACGACCGTGCAGACGCCCAGAAAGACGCGCGCGTTCTCGCCGACGGGCAGCGCCAGCAGTGCGCGCTCGAAGAGCCCCCGGGAAGCCCGCACTGTCGACATGGACCTCGCCGACTTTAACCGGGCGCCTCGCGGGGGCGTTCTCGGAACCCACCGCTGGGTTCCGGCTCCTAGCCAGATAGGGGGTCTGCCCATGACTCGCGCCAAGACGCCCTACCTACCTACCTACCCCCAGGCCGCGCAGCGAAGCGAAAAAAGACGAAAATAGGGGGTACCTACCTGTTGCAGGGCCCTCTGGGGCGGTCAAAACCGGACCTACCTACGGTTACTGGACCGTGTTCAACGACGTTGAACATTGTTCAACGTCGTTGAACACTACTTAGGAATGGCCGTAGCTCCTCTCCACGAGCGATTGAGAAGACGTACCACGTGTCGATTCTGTATAGAATTGCAAGGCGCACACGCTGGTGCAGGCGGGGAGTCGTCGATCCGACTCGTTCCGACGTGAAGTCGCCGTGAAGGATTGGCATCGCAGGCGCTCCGCGCCTGCAGATTTTGAAATAAATTCGACAAAATTGGTACCTGGCCCAACCGAATCGTAGCCGAGCTCTCCGCCAGCGCCTCCGCCACTAGCGCCGTCGCCGCCGCCGTCACCGTCGAGTACTCGAGTCTCGCTTCCGTCATCGAGAGTGACAACTCACATCGCACAGCCAGTGCTTCACACTTCAGCTTTCATAGCTTTACCTCCGGCTCCGCGCCACGCCTCGCCTCCGTCAAGGGCGACCTCGGCCTGCGCCCTCGCGCCCGCGCCTTTTCCGGCTCCGCGCCGCGCCTCGCCTCCGTCAAGGGCGACCTCGGCTTGCGCCCTCGCGCCCGCGCCGTCTCCGGCCTGCGCCCCTGCGCCCGCGCCTTCTCCGGCTCCGCGCCGCGCCTCGCCTCCGTCAAGGGCGACCTCGGCCTGCGCCCTCGCGCCCGCGCCGTCTCCGGCCTGCGCCCCTG
This sequence comes from Emiliania huxleyi CCMP1516, assembly GCF_000372725.1. NCBI lineage: Eukaryota > Haptophyta > Isochrysidales > Noelaerhabdaceae > Emiliania > Emiliania huxleyi. The sequence continues at coordinate 70,872 of NW_005199235.1, forward strand.
CGCCCGCGCCTTCTCCGGCTCCGCGCCGCGCCTCGCCTCCGTCAAGGGCGACCTCGGCCTGCGCCCTCGCGCCCGCGCCGTCTCCGGCCTGCGCCCCTGCGCCCGCGCCTTCTCCGGCTCCGCGCTGCGCCTCGCCTCCGTCAAGGGCGACTCTCGAATGTCAACTACTCCCTCCTCGTGCCGCCTTCGGCCTTGCCCGCACAGGCGTCGCGATCTACGGTACATCCCCGACGCCTTCAGCATCGGTCCTGGGGGGGGCGTCTGAATTCGGACGCCTGTGCCACCCTCCACACACTACATACCACACACAGTGTACTAGCACGGCGCATCCTGCGCCGTGCCCCCAATGTCAATACTCGAGCTTCCTTCCTTGTGCTCAATCTTGTCACGGTCCTACGTCCCTTGCGAGCGTTTGCGTGAAGCCGAGTGTTTTGATCCTTTGCAGTCCTACATAGAGCCAGCCACCCTCCGGCTCTGACCCTCCGCGCTCAAACGATCACTACCCGTCCGCCCGCCTCTGCCGTGGCCACCGCCTTCTTGCTTGATCGACTTGTGTACACTCTCGTGAGGGCACCCTGCCCGTGTTCATCAACCGTGACCAGAACATTGTGTGGCCACGGGGTCCTCGGCCACTCGTTCGCGACGACGTCGTCCACCTCCACCCCCCACCCCACCTCGGACCATTGTCTCGTTGTTTTCGTCTGGCACACAGAGATTTTTTTCACCTTCGAGCTCCGATGTCGACTGCAAGCTCCGGCGCAGTCGTCGCCGAGGCGACGGTGCTCAACCTCTTGCCGCCGAGCAAGGTCGCGACCGGCATCTGCTTCCTCGACCACATGGTCGATCAGCTCACGTCGCACGCAATGCTCGGCGTCACGCTCCGGTGCGGCCTCGTGGGAGAGGGCGAGAGCGCGCCTCGGTTCTTCGCGCCGCTAGAGGATTACGCCCGGGAGCTCGGCGGCCAGAGGCCGCACGATCGCGACATCGCCGTCGCGTGTGGCACCGCGCTCGGCCTCGCCCTCCGCGCCGTCGTCAAAGAGGTGGAGGGCGCGGCTGGCTCGGCGGCTCGCGGCATGGCGGTCTTCTGCGCCCCGCTCGACGAGGCCTTCGCCGAGGCGAAGCTCACCCTGCACCCGCCGGCCGCCTCGTGCGGCCGCTGCCTCGTCAGCCTGGCGCCGTACGGGGCG
>NW_005199235.1:76086-78903 GCF_000372725.1 Emiliania huxleyi CCMP1516
TGGAGGGCGGGCTGCACCCCGGGCTGCATCTCGCGCGCGAGCTCGAGCCGCGAGAGCTTGGTCACGCCTGGGGGAAGGGGCGGGGAGGAGGAGGGGTGGGGAGGAGGAGGGGCGAGGGGAGGAGGAGGGGCGCCTCGGGCCGGGCCTGGGATGGGGAGTGCAGTGGGCTATGGGGGCGGGGGGTGCTGCTGGTGTTGGTGTGAGGGAGAGAGGGCTGGGGCTGGGGCTGCTCCGCGCCGTCGACGAGCGCAGACACCTCGGGGCCGAATCGCTCGGTGACGAGCTCGAGTGTCGCGCCGGTGTCTTCGACGGTGTCGTGCAGAAGTCCCGTCATGATGGAGGGGAGGTCCGCCTCCGCCTTGGCGAGCATCGAGGCGACCTGCTCGCGAGGGAGGCGGCTCGAGACGGCGGGTGGCGAGGGAGGCGGGTGGCGAGGGAGGCGGCGGGCGAGGGAGGCGGCGGGAGGGAGGGAGAGGTAGAGGCGGGCGAGGGAGGAGAGGAGGCGGCGGGAGGCAGGTCCGGGGGGGGGAGAGCGCTGCCGCTGCGCGCCTCGAGCGGATGCGTTACGTACGGCTCGCCCGAGGCGCGGTACTGGCGGCGGTGGTACCGGAGAGCAAAGACGAACGCATCCCACGCACGCCGCGCCGCCAAGGCTCCCTCATCCCCCGTCGCCGCGTTGACGAGCAGCTGCGCGAGCATCGCGCGGTACGCCGGAGGCAGCCGCCACGGTGCCGGTGCCTCGCCGGAGCGGAGCACGTCCAGCCGCGGCAGAAACCGCTCCGAAGCAGACCTCTGAACCCTCTGCCAAGACCGCTGCTGCTCCTCCTGTTCGGCCGTCAGTGACACAGCAGGCGCTCTCGCTCGCAGCATGCCGCCAGGGTGGCTGAGGCGTGGGTGGTACGCCACGGCGAAGAGAAGAGCGGCGTGGGCGCCGGTGCAGACCATTTGTGGCCTTCGAAGATGAACGCTTCTCACAGCACGAATACGGACTGGCGCGGACTGGCACACACACCGGCCCACGAAAAAGAATTTAAACAAAACAACTCTCTCTCACAGCACACAGGCTCGACACAGGTGCGAACTGGCGCGTGCTAGAAAAAGAAGAAAAGCGACGCCTAAGTGCTCCAAGAGGTCTCCCATCCCTCCCTTGGGTTGTCGTTTTCTTTCGTTCTCTCTCTCTCTCCGAGGCGGGGCTCATCGAGGCTGCGACGCTGAGGGGGATTTGTTTTTGTTTTGTTGCCGCTTCACAGCGGCCTTGTCGTGAACAGGCGTCCACCGCGAGCTCGAGCGCTGCCGCGACCAAATCGTGCAGGACCAAATCGTCTTCGAGTATTCACGCTGTCACACACAACGCGGCTTTTCACAACAGGAAGTGGCGGCCGATAGTGACCTGAAATAATGGCTTTTTCGGAATGTGGAAGCAGTATGGCTGTGCTCGCTCCCACACAGCCATCTTACCTAAGGATAGCTGAGCTCGCTGCAGTGCAGCCATAGCCTTCAGCCCGATGGCTGCAATACGCACAGGGCAGCCATTACTAAGTACTATGGCTGGGTGGGACACTGAGATTGCAGCTTCCATCCTCCAGAGAGCCCCATGGCTGGTGATAACTCGATGGCAGCCGATGGCAGCTGTCCCGCGAGGCCGGGGAGAAAAGCGCGCAGCCATTTGTGCGTTGTGGCGGGGGCGGCGGACGCCACGGCTGCCATCGATTGTGTCACCAGCCATGGCTCTGGAAGATGGCTGCACTGGCTGTGGCCCAGCCATAAGTAGATGGGTGAAATGGCTGTCGCCCAGCCATCTTACCCAAGATGGCTGCGATGTAGCCAACTCAGCCAAGAGGGCTCACCTCGAGGCGGGCGGTATGGCTGCGGTAGTGCGTCTCCAGCCATGTCTACCAAGGATGGCTGCCCTGTGTGTATTGCAGCCATCGGCCTGGAGGCTATGGCTGCAGTGCAGCTAGCTCAGCCATCCTTAGGTAAGATGGCTGTGTAGGAGCCAGCACAGCCATACTGCTTCCACATTCCGAAGTTAGCCTGAAATAATCGTGCAGCGTGAGAACTTGAGCACGGGAGGGTCGATTCCGCGTGGTACGGGACCCCTCGATCGTCTCGCCCTCCCTCACTGGAGTGTTCATGGGGGGGGGGGGGGGGGGACCGGGGGGGGGGGCTTTTGCCTGCGACATGGCCAGCACGAGCTTGCGCAAGTTGGCCGCTTGCTTCTCGGAGCGAGAGGGCTCCTGCCCGCCGGCTGTGTCGGCGGGCGAGGCCTTGAGGGCGGGCGAGGCCTGGAGGGCGGGCTGCACCGCGGGCTGCATCTCGCGCGCGAGCTCGAGCCGCGAGAGCTTGGTCACCCCTGGGGGAAGGGGCGGGGAGGAAGAGGGGTGGGGAGGAAGAGGGGCCAGGGGAGGAGGAAGGGCCCCTCCGGCCGGGCCTGGGATGGGGAGTGCAGTGGGCTATGGGGGCGGGGGGGGCTGCTGGTGTTGGTGTGAGGGAAAAAGGGCTGGGGCTGGGGCTGCTCCCCCCCGTCAACGAGCGCAAACACCTCGGGGCCGAATCCCTCGGTGACAAGCTCCAGTGTCCCGCCCGTGTCTTCCACGGTGTCGTGCAAAAATCCCCTCATGATGGAGGGGAGGTCCCCCCCCCCCTTGGCGAGCATCGAGGCGACCTGCTCCCGAGGGAGGCGGCTCCAAACCGCCGGTGGCAAGGGAAGCGGGTGGCCAGGGAAGCCCCGGGCCAAGGAAGCCGCCGGAGGGAAGGAAAAGTAAAGGCGGGCCAAGAAAGAAAAGAAGCCGCGGGAGGCAAGTCCCGGGGGGGGAA
>NW_005199235.1:79003-86111 GCF_000372725.1 Emiliania huxleyi CCMP1516
ACCCCCCACCCCCCTGATTAGGGTTGTCAAACGTTAACTTTGGGCCTAACAGTTGCACTATTGTTGGCTGAAATCCTCAACGTTGTTCAAGTGTTCTCCCCAGCCCAAGCTGTTACTGTTTGTTACTGTTGTTACTGTTGTTCAGTGGTCAGCAAGCAGAAAATGCCAAAAAACCCGGGTAAAACCCGAAAATACCTGGGTTTTACCGGGTATTTTCGGGTATTACCCGCACTGGACGCTGGAGATCGTCGTGGGTCACTGCCAGGCCTTCCTTATTGTTGTTCAGCCGGCCTAACGTTAGCTACTGTTGTTGGGGAGCCCCACTGTTGTTCTGTTGTTACTGTTAACACTAGCAACACTGTTCAGCTCTTAACGCGTTTGACACCCCCCTGATCGTCCATCCCGCCCCCCTCGCCACCCCCCCCCCTTCGTGCAGCTGACGAGGTACTCCCACGCCTCTCGGGGTTTTTTGTCTGGCCGATGCTGGGGCGAGCCTCGGCGAGACTGCGTCAGCTGTTCCCACAGCAGGCTGGAAGTACCTCGCCAGAGCAGGCCCCAAATCCCGAGACGCGCACGATTATTTCAGCACGATTATTTCAGCACTCTCCATCCACTCGCCGCTTGGCCTGTGCCAAGGGTTTCCTCGCACCCTACCTGGTTTCCTTTCCGTGTTTCCTGCTAGTTTCCCTACAGCACCCAACAAAGTTGTTTGGTATTGCTAAAAATCTCTCTCTCAGCACCCTCTAGTTTCCTGGGGAAACTCCACGCACCACGGGGAAACCATCCATTTTCAAAATCGGCAAAATACCGGGTATTTTGCGGGTATAGGAATCCTACCTGACAAACCCCGGGTATACCTGGAAAAATACCGGGTATCGTGCCGATTTCCTCAATTTTAAGTTGTTTGGTTATTGCTAAAAATCTCTCTCTCAATTTTGCCTCAGATTTTGCCCCAGAACACTGAACAGCAAACACAAAATCTCTCTCTCTGAACAGACAAAACAAAAACACCGCGAAGCCGCGCGCTTCATCTCCGCCTCAACGCCTTTCGCCGGCAAGGCCTTTCGATGTCCGTGTCGACGGTACGTACGCCACCGCCCTCTCCTCCGACACCCTCCAGGACGAGCTCCAGCGGAAGCTCGGCCTTTGGCTCTCCGCGGCGCTTCCCACCCTTCGGGTCGCGCTCGAGCGGGGCATGCCAGTCGATTTCTTCGGCGACTACCTTTACAACAAGGCCCACCACCGGCGGCCCCACGACGGCGTCCTCGCCGCCTGGGCGGACGCGATGCGCGCCCCGGCCAACGCGCCGGTCGTGCACGGTGACAAGGAGAAACCAGAGCTCATCCGGCAGTACAACGAGGGGTACAAGGTCGACCTCGCGGAACCCCATGCAGGGCCGGGAGGATGCGATGAAGTGAATGAAGTCAAGCTCTGGACGCCCCTCCTCAAGACCTCCTCGACGGGCGTTGGCAACGCCTCGAGTGGCGGCACGCCCGCCTCCGTTGGCCACTCCTACGCCTTCGGCAACACCGAGGAGAAGGCCCGCCGCCTGAACATGGGCTGCAAGGCGCGCGGGCAGCCCGGCCAACCCTTCTCCCACAAGACCGGCCACGGCTACGTCAAGGCGCATCGCGGTTTCTACCACGACGCGATCTTTGTCAAGCGCAACAACTTCAACCTGCTGCTCCACGAGACGTTCGGCGGCGGCTTCTCGCCCACCGCCGTTCTCAAGCTGCGCCGCCTCGCGCGCAAAGTCGCGCGCGGCAGCGTTGACCGCACGGCCTACTATCCCAAGTACTCGCTCTCTTTTATGTCCCACCCTAGGTCCCACCATGCAGAGCGCATCTCTCTCTCTGTTGTGCGAGGCGTGAACCGCGCCATTCGCTCTCACCTGGCAACCCTGTCTGCACGTCTCGCGCGCGCGTGAACAGGGCTCCACGCCCCAAACGACGTGTGAGTGAGTGTTAGAGTTGTTTGGTATTGAAAATCTCTCTCTGAAGAACTGAACAGCTCTCCGACTCAAACGTGATTTCTTGTTGGTATTGCTAAAAATCTCTCTCTCAGACTCAGGGAAACTCGCGAGTTTCCCGAGCGAGGCCCGAGGCGCGAGGGAAAACTCGAGAGAAACAGAATGGAGCACCAAACACCCTTCTGGTTTCCCTGGAAACTTCCGGAAACGCAAAGTGCTGGGGACCCTCTGGTTTCCCTCTGGGTTGCCGGAAACCCTTGTACAGGCCAACTTGTACAGGCCAACTCGGCGTCGCTTTTACGAAAAGAAACCCCAGCTGACGGTCGGCCGTCAGAAAACACGCCTCCGTGGCTCGGGTTACACCAATCCTCGCTATACCCAACGCGGCCAAAGGATATCCACCTCGAGAACCTCGAGAAACCCCAGCGGCCAGGGCCAAAACAAGCACTGACAGTCTCGAGAAGGGAGGCAGCAACGACAGTCAGAAGCCCGCGCGCTCACACACCAGAGCCGCCCCGCTCGTGAGTAACCGCTCATTACGCCGTCGGAGAAGGGAAACGTGAAGCGGGCGCGGAGACGCGGCCATTCCATGTCTGCTGACTTTGCGATCCTCTCCGAGTCCACGCTGCACGACCGCTACCTTCGGGTCGAGAGTCGGCTTGTGCGCTACCCGGACGGCCGAGAGGTTGCGTTTGACATCGTGGGTCACCCAAAGAACGAGCACCACTTCGTCGTCGTCTTTGTCTACTTTACCGCTCGCCGCTCGGCCGTGCTGCTCCGCGAGTTTGCCCAGGCTGCGCTGCCGCAGCGTGGCTCGCTCGCAAACCTGCCGACGGGGGGCTTCGATCCGCGCAAGCACGCGAGCCGCGCGGAAGCCGCACGCGCCGAGCTGTCCGAGGAGGCGCAGCTTCGCGGCGGCGAGTGGGTCTGCCTCCTTCCGCCCGACCACCCCGGCGTCCTCGAGGCAAAGTGGTGCCGCAACCGCTTCACTCCCTTCCTCTGCATCGACCCGGAGCCCGACCCGGCTCACGGCGCACTCGACGCCGAGGAGCACCTCACGGCGCAGGAGGTGCCGCTGCAGGCGGTCTTGTCGGCGATGCACGGCGGCGACATGCTGCTCCCCGCCGTCCACACTTGCAGCTGCGCCCTCGCCTGGCTCAGGCAGCACCGCAGGGTCGTCGACTCGCCGCTCGCGCCACCAGGCGGCTGCGAAGGCGGCCGTGGGAGAGGCTTCACTGTGCGCCGCCTCTCCCGCGCCTCCGATGCCTCGCTCTACGGCCGCTGCCTCGGCTTGCGCGCGTCCCTCCTCTGGCCGCGCGAATCGCCGCCGCCGTCCGCTGCCGACTACGACACCGCTGACGGCGAGGCGACCTTCTTCGCGGCCGTGCGGTGCACGGGCCAGGGCGGGGAGGAGGAGGCGGAGCTCCTGGGCACCGCGATGCTGCACGACGGCAGGCTGCGGCAGGTGGTCGCAGTGCCCGCCGCGAGGGGGCAGGGCGTCGGCGCCGCGCTCGTCAGCGCGGCGGCGGAAGCCGCTCGCGCCGAGGGGCGCGACGAGCTCTCCGTGGGGGCTTGGGCGACCAGCGAGACCTTCTACTCGCGATGCGGCTTCGAGCCGGACAGCGAGCCGTACGAGTCCAACGGCATGAGCTGCCGCAGGCTGCGGCTGAGACTGGCGCAGGCTGGCGCGTGACGTCGAGGGCCGCAGAGTGCGAATTCTGCGAAAAAGAGTGTAGGTGCGGTACTGTCAGTGCATTCTTGTCGTTCGCGTAGTACGCGAAGCGCTTACTATTTTTGCGTGGGCGACACGCGAACAAACGTCAGGGGCGGCGCGACGACCCCCCCAAGCCCCATCTTTTACAGATGATATGCGCATCCTAGATGCCAAACGCCATCTAGGATGCGTTTTCCATCTAAGGACACCGGGTGTCTCCACTATGATTGGGTTCTCCAAGAAGATTCAATCATCTTTAGATGGTGTGCCCCCCCCGCGTCTTTTGATAGCCCGTGACATCTCAGATACTGCAGTCGTCTTCAGACGCACAAGTGTTCCGAGATTGGCGAGATGATACCCTCATCTTGGGTTAGTCCATGCATCCCAGGATGCAATGTGGCATCTGAGGATGCGCAAACCCGAAATAAAAACCAGTCTTACATATACAACCGCAACCTTCCATATATGCTGTGCGGTCTCCCTCGCCGGCGCCGCCGCGCTTGCAGCCATCGAGTGATGGTAGGATCCTAGCCCCGGATATACTCTCTCTCTCTCTCTCTCTCTCTCTCTCTCTCTCTCTCTCTCTGTGTGTGTGTGGGGGGGGGGGGGCTGTCTCTCTGTCTGTCTCTCTGTGTCTCTGTCTCTCTGTCAGTCAGTCAGTCTGTTAAAAAGAAAGAAAACAAGATTCCAAGGGAGGGATGTGTCAGTCTGTTACGCCAGATCGAGAAGGGAGTCGAATTCTTGTTTCGTGAATTCTTTGTCAGTTAGTGCCAGTGCGCGCCAGTCCCGTGCCCAGCGCCGTGTGGGCGCGTCAAAATTCTTTGATGGCCGACCAGCCCGATTCGTTTGGGCGGTATCGCCGTGTTGCGCTCTGCCGGCGAGCTCTGCCGGCGAGCGATGCTACGCAGGGAAGAAAAGTCATACAGGAGAAATGCACTGCCCCTGGCTGGCACACAGCTACCTGGCTGCCCTAAGCTGTCGCTGCTGCTAGTATTGCTCGCCGTCGGCGCCACTGCGACGCGGCCTCGCTTACGCGTGCAGCAGCACCAGCGGCAGCGTTGTGAGGCGCCACTCTGCCAGTGGAAGCCTGATTTGCCGCCTCCCGACCCCGACACCGTGAGCGCTCGGAGTGCGGAGACGCAGGAGCGCCTCAAAGTGCTGATTGAGGAGCTCAGCGCGCCAGTGTCGGATCAAGGTGCAGCGCCCAAGCCTTCTGCAGGCTACGCGGTCGACTACGCGAACCTGAAGCCAAAGGCTAACGTATTTGGCGCGCGTCTCGATCCAAAAGTGGCGGGCGAGACGCTCATCGGCGTCAACGCGGCGCCTGAGGAGCCGCACGAGGAGATCTTCGCGGCGGGCGTCAAGGCGATGAAGGGCGGCTACTACAAGGATGCCGTGCGTTACTTCACCCAGGCGGTGGCGGCGGCGCCTGGAGGGCTCACGGGCCGCGAGGGCGGGCAGTACTCGGTCTGGCTCGCGCAGGCGCTGCAGGCCGCGGGGCGAACAAAGGAGGCTGTCGGTGCGCCACCCCTCCTGCGCCGCGCCTCCTCGCCCCTCCCTCCTCCCCGCCTCCCTCCTCCCCGCCTCCCTCCTGCCCGCCTCCCTCCTCCCCGGCCTCCCACCTCCCTCTCCGCCGCTCTCACCGCCCGCCGCCGCACGTCTCGGCAGGCCTGCTGCAGACCTGCGAGAGCCACCCGGACAGCGACGTGCGCAAGATCTCAGAGTCGGTGCTGTACGTCCTGCGCGCGCCAGAGCTCAAGCTCGGCGAGGAGAACTTTGTTCGCATCGACTTTGCCTCCGAGGGCCCCCCCTCCGAGTGGGGCCGCTGGAAGCCAAAGCCGAGGGACCCGGACGACGAGCCGCCAGAGATGTACTCGCTCGAGTGGCGCGCGACGAGATCTAGACGAGATCTAGACGAGATGTAGCGAGATGTAGCCGAGGTGTAGCCGAGGTGTAGCCGAGGTGTGGCCGAGATGTCGCCGAGATTTCTCTCGCTCGAGTAGCGCTCGACACGCGCCGACCCGCCGCCGCAGGTACGTAGAGGAGTTCGAGAAGAGGCAGGCGCTCGGCCAGCCTGCAGAGCGCGAGGGTGCGGCCGCGGAGACGGCGCTCGTCCTGCTGGGGGCGGTCGGCGTGCTCGCCGCCCTCTCGCTGGCGTTGTAGAGGGCTGTGCTTTGTCTGCTCGCTCCCGCTGCCGCTTGCAGGTTCGGGGCTGAGCGAGGCCTCGCAGTAGCGGTGGAGAGCCGAGGGGGCGGAGGGCACAGCAACAGGGGCGCGAGAGGCACAGTCACACCGGGGCCGTCGTGTGCGGTGCGTGCGTCTACCCGCCGCCCATATCTGTAAAATCTCTTTCGTGTGCACATTTGCGGCGAAAACCGAAATACACACGGCTTTACGAGACGTATTACACGACTCACACGTCCCAAGGCAGCCGACACGACACCCTCGCTGTGGCCTCAAACTGTTCGAGCACGGTGTGCCTGTGTGCGTGCGGCTCCACTTCTCAGAGGTAGAGGCCCTCGGGCGCGCCGGTGTGCTTCTTGTACAGCACGTAGTCCTTCGCCTTTTTGAACTCAGCCTGCGACACCTTCATCCGCCGCTCGCGCAGCGCGAGCAGGCCCGCCTCGGTGCACATTGCCTTGATGTCGGCGCCGGAGAGCTCGTCTTTGGACATGACGAACTCCTCGAGGTTGACGTCGTCTGAGAGGCTCATTTTGGAGGTGTGGATCTGGAAGATGTGCCGGCGCGTCTTCTGGTCGGGGGCGGGGAACTCGATCTTGCGGTCGATGCGGCCGGGCCGGATCAGCGCCGGGTCGAGCGACTCGATCTTGTTGGTCGCCATGATAACCTTGACGTCGACGTGCGCGTCGAAGCCGTCCAGCTGGTTGAGCAGCTCGAGCATGGTGCGCTGGATCTCGCGCTCTCCGCCCGAGGTCGAGTCGTACCGCTTGGTGCCGACCGCGTCGATCTCGTCGATGAAGACGATGGTCGGCGCGTTCTCCTCCGCGACGCGAAAGAGCTCGCGCACCTGCGGACGGGTCGCGGACGGGTCGCGGACGGGTCGCGGACGGGTCGTGGCCGTGTCCTGCTCTGCTCTGCGCAGGAGGGGGCGGCGGACCAGCTTCGGGCCGTCGCCGAGGTACTTTTGGATGAGCTCCGAGCCGGTGACGCGCAGGAAGGTCGCCGAGGTCTGGTTTGCGACCGCCTTAGCGAGGAGCGTCTTACCGGTGCCGGGCTCTCCATACAGGATCACGCCCTTGGGAGGGCGGATGCCGATGTCCTCGTACAGCTCCGGGTGGGTGAGGGGCAGCTCGACCGCCTCCTTGATCTCCTGGATCTGCGTCTCGAGGCCGCCGATGTCGGCGTACGACTCGACCGGCGCCTTGTCCACCTGGCGGGGGAGGGACGAGGAGGGGTGGGGGGAG
>NW_005199235.1:86211-94324 GCF_000372725.1 Emiliania huxleyi CCMP1516
CAATTCTCCAAAAGCAGGGGGGGGGGGTGCACGCCTTCATCACGCTCACCATCGGGTCCGCCTCGTCGGCGAGCAGGCCGACGATCGAGTTGACCTTGTTGTGGGTCAGGGTTAGGGTTAGAGTTAGGGTTGGGGTTGGGGTTAGGGTTAGGGTCAGGGTTAGGTTAGGGTCAGGGTCAGGGTTAGGGTTAGGGAGGGTTAGGGTTGACCTTGTTGTGGGTCAGCAGCGAGCAGCCGGGCTCGAGCTGGTCCTTGTCGACGAAGGAGAGGATGTTGACGTAGTACTCGGGGCCGATGGAGGAGGAGATGATGGCGTGGTTGTCGTCCACCTTCGAGGGCGGGGGACGAGTCTCTCACCGAGGCGCGGCCGGGAGGCGCGCAGGGAAGGGCCGCAAAAGGGCAGCGGCGGCGGCGGCGGCGGCGGCAGCAGCAGCAGCAGCAGCAGGGCCGCGCGCACCATCTCCTCGAGCGTCGCCACCCCGAGCGGCGTGCCGCGGATGTCCTCCACCTTTGTCCGCTCCTGCTGCGCCGACTCCTCCTGCGGCTTGACCTGCGGCGACACGAGAGCAACAGTGGCCGTCGCGAAGCGGGGCCGGCAGCGAAAACGGCAAGCGGCGACAAGGGGCCGGCGGCGGAGGCGGTCGCCCGCGGGCGCGTCGGTGCCGATCCGGCTGGCGGCAGTTACTGGCGGCGGGTGGCCGACCGCGCGCCTGCTCCTGCCGCGCGACGAACTCCTCTTCCATCAAGAGGTAATCCTTGACGCGCTCGAGCTTGAGCAGCCTCAGCTTGCACTTGGTCGCCGGCACCACGGTCGGCAACCTGCTGCTCGCTGCCGGACCCGCCTTCTTGCGCTTCTTGCGCCCCACGCGAGTCGGCGCAGGAGCCTCGTACTTCTTGGCCTTCTTGGCCTTCTCCTGCTGCGCGTCGTCGCCGGCGCCCTCGCCGCGGCTCTGCTGCCCGCCCATCGCGCCTGCCGCGAGACGGGTGGCTTGCTTGTGCGCCGAGATGAGCGCGAAGCAGGTAGCGGGCGCGGGGCAAAAACGCACCCGCAGCGAGGGTGCGGCTGGTGAGCGGTGTCTGGCGCCGCCGGGCAGAGCCCAAACGACCTGCTGAAGAAGAAGAATTTTACAAAAAAACTAATACCCACGTCACGGACATCGCCCGCGCCTTCGGCGCCTCGGCGAAAGTCATGGAGGTAAGGCTCGGGGGACCCGGCGCGGGCACACGACCCAGACACCAACCCGTGCCAGCGGCGCCTCCACCGCTTGCGAGCGAGCACCCAAAATTTTTTGCTTCGCATGCGGTGACCTCCCACGCGCTCCCTGGCCGCCCGCGCGACTCCTAGAGGACAGAGAACGTGGACGGACCCTCCCCGCGGCCGCTCGCGAGCGCTCGGTGGTCAATATCACCTCAACCACCCTCAGCGCGCGCGCGAGCGCGCCGCCACTCGGCCGCACGCGCACACACTTGTGCCTGTGCGGTGTGGACGCGCTCTCGACGCGCTCCTCTGACACACAGGCGTCCCACTAGGTGTCAGCTGGTCCTCGACACCGCTGACGTCGCCACTATCGCCATCTGCAAAGGCTCGCCCGCTTCGTCGCTGCGCTGCCTGGCGACGACGGCGCGGGCTCATGGCATCGTCCTCTGCGCTTCTCGGACTCCTGTTGCTCGTTCCCGCCGGCGTCGCACAGCTCGGCATCGTCCGCGCCCGCAGCGAGTACGGCCTGACCGACGCCGACCTCCAAGGGCTGCCCCGCTCAGCGCATCCCGGCGCTGGCGTCGTGTTCTCCGTCTAGGATCTCGCTCGCGTCGCCATCCTCAAGGGGTACCGCAGCGGGTCGTGCGTATCAGCAGGCCCGACATCTCGCGGGCCGAGACGCTCTTCCTTCCTGTCGGCATCATGACCACGGTCGGCGAGGTAAAAGCCATGATGCCGGGACGCGCAGTCCTCCTCGGGCGCCAGCCCGAGCTCTGGCTCCGGCCTGAGGAGCGGCGCGCTGGCGGGCCGAGCAGTGCGCCGCTGCACGGACCGGCACAGCGCATGTGCGAGTTTAGGGCCGACGGCTCCGCACGTGCCGATCACGTGACTGGTGTGGTTTCGTGCGTGACCGCGATCCCCGCGCGTGTGGACGGGGCGAGCTCCGAGCTGCGAGCAGCCCGAGAGACGAGAGTCAGGAGCGCGCTTCGCCGCAAACGCTCGCGCACACGATGCCATTTTGTGTACGTAAGCAGAAAAAAGGAACTCACATCGCCACAGCCAGCCAACGCTCGATCACTCTACCACGTACCGGCAGTGCCGAGCGCCACGTAACCTTGGTAACCGATGAGTTTTTCTTTTTGCTCCACATCGCCTGTCGCGTTGGCGCAGCAGCCGCGGCGGCGAGGGCGAGGCGCCCGCAGCGGTCGCACCACTGCCGGCCAATGGCGCGGTACGGCGCGCACCGTCGAGCAGTCGCGGCTTCTCAGCTGTGCGCGCCTGCGCACCGCGGAGCCGCGCCGCGAGCAGCGGGAGCGTATGAACAAGACGAGCGGGAGGGCACAGAGACACATGTTCGCCGCACCGGTGGATGGTCCAATGATGGACGTCGTGCCTGCGCCGGCGGCTATTGCAGCGGCAGCGGCGATCGCAGCAGCAGGGCAGCTAGCTAGGATCACTGGCGCCTCTCGGCGGCGCCTTGTCCGGCCACGTTGTATGGATTTATGTCGCCGGCGCCGAGGGATTACAAGCCGCGCCCGCCTGAGCGAGCGGCGTCAGCCAGCCACGCAGCGCTCGGCGAATCTGAGTGTATGCCGGCGGCGAGCTCGCGACAGCGCAGCGCCGCACCGTGTGCCCTGCAGAAGGCGTGCGTCGTCGTTTTGCGCGGAGCTAGCTCTGTGGAACTCACGATCAGCGCCGTACGCGGCTTTTCCTGCGACAGGAAGCAGCAGGGGCTGTCATGCCGCCGGCGCGGTCTCGGCACCCACGCCGAACGCGCGGCGGCGAGGGAGGTCTGTGGGTCGCCAGGGCGCGTGTGCGGGCCGATGGTGCGCCAGTGGGCGTGTGGGGTGGGCAGGGTTGCTCAGGGGCGCTCAGGCGCGCGCACAGTGGCGCAGGGCGCGATTTGCTTCGCATGCGGTGACAAAAGTGGGTGCTCGCTCGCAAGCGGAAGAGGCGGGGGCGACGGCGGCGGTTGTCCGATTTCTTTTTGAGAGCGCCTTCGTTGTAAATAGTACAAACCGATAAAATATTGAGAAAAGAAACGAGGCGGGATTTAGGGACATGTGTCCCCGCCCTGCACGATCTTGGTGTGAGGGATCTTCAATCCGTCCCCTCACCCCTGGTCACTACCCGACACTGGAAGTAGGAAGAGCAGCAAGAGTTGGGGCTGCGGCTACGCCTACGGCTGCGGCTGCGGGGCTATGGTCGCGGGAGAGCCGCTGCGCCGCGTGGGCGCGCCTACACCGCGCTTGCTCCGCTCGCCACCTCTCGCAAAGGTCCAAAGCGTCACATAGCCATCACCTCTCCTCTCCGACAAGTCCTCGTTTCGCCTATCTCGCCGTCCCTCCATGCCTGGTAGAGCTCGTCGTCATAGCCATATTGCATCACAGCCTGCTGCACTGCGTCGTGCACAACTGATTTCTTGTAGTTAGGGTTACCAGACCAACGATTTCATTCAAGAGGGGCAAAGGCGGAGGAGTGACTCCGCCCTCATCAGACATCACCTTCTCCGCCGCCTCCCAGCGCGAGCGCCTGCTGCAGCGTCCCCATCTCTGCGACGATGGAGGCGGCGGCGCGCACCATTGGCAGCGCGAGCGCCGCCCCGCTGCCCTCGCCCAGCCGCAGGCCCATGCCCAGCGCCGGCGTGGCGCCGAGCGCCTCCGCGAGCACCTCGCCGCCGCGCACTGCCGACGGCTCCTCCTGCAGCGCGGTGGCGAAGAGCAAGTGCGAGCGGCACGAGGGGCGCATTCGCACGGCGCACAGCGCGGCGACGCCGCTGATGAAGCCGTCCACCACCGCCGCCACGCCCCGCTCCTCCGCCTCGAGAAATGCGCCCGTCATCGCCGCCAGCTCGAGGCCGCCCACGCGCCGCAGCGCCTCGCGCGCGCGCGAAGCGCCGCAGAGAGGGCCGGCGGAGCGGAGGGGCTCGCTGTGCGCCTCGCACGCCCGCGCCACCGTCTCCTCCTTGTGCCTCAGCCCGCCATCGTCCAGGCCCGTGCCTCGGCCGCAGCAGTCGGCCGGCGAGGCGCCAGTCAGACTCGCGAGCAGCGCCGCCGCCGCCGTCGTGTTGCCGATCCCAACCTCGCCCACCGCAACCACCCTCGCCTGCCGCGCCGACACCTCTCCCGCCACCGCCGATCGGCCAACCTCAATCGCACGCGAGAGCTCCGCCTCGTCCATTGCGGGAGCGGTGCGAAAGTCGGCGGTGCCGCAGGCCACCTTTTGGTGCAGCACGCTGATCGAATGGTTCGCGTCGGCCCGCTGATCGCTCACGTCGCCGTCGAGGCCGACGTCGACAACCGCCAGGTGCGCTCCGGCCGTTCTCGCCAGCACCGCTGTGGCGGATATGCCAGCACAGAGCGAGCGGAAGACGGCCTGCGACACGCTGGGCGGGAAGGGCGAAAGCGACTGGTCGGCCCTCTTGACGCCGTGGTCGCCGCAGAAGACGAGAACACTCTGCGGCTCGGCCACTGGCGCCAGCGTCTGCTGGACGGTGCACAGAACGGCAGCCCACTCCTCGAGGAGGCCGAGCGATCCCGCCGGCTTCGCCTTGGCGGCGAGGGCCTCGGTCGCGCGAGTGTGCCAGTCGGCCATCACGGCAGCGGGAGCGCGGTGGTGCTCCAGAGCGCGGTGGTGCAGAAGCGATGGTACGGCCTGGTACCAGTAGTATCGGAGTTTTGCGCTATTGAAGAGGTGTGAACGTGAACAGAGTCATACGAACACCGTGGCTCGTTACGGCACGCATGGGGGGCCTCCCGGACGTATGATCCTAGTCCAATAAGTCCCACAGAGCACATTTCGATTTTTGACAGAATTAAATGCACTGCCCGGGCACGGTACTAATGGTCGTAGTTTTGTGCCGGGTGCCCTTCACGGCACCACACCGCCGCAAGACAGCCCGAGATTAGCCTAGCAGTGAGTGGGCATCTCCTGCTGGACGGCTAGGCACGAGCCAAGCACTTGGGCGGCCGTCAACCGAGTCCGAGCGGCGCCTGAGGTGGGTGCCACGGCGTCTGCACGAAGGCGTGGCAGGGTGAGGATCCAGGAGTGGTGAACGCCTCCCCGTCGGGCGCGCAGCGCGCCGGATGGTCCGCCGAGGCCGCCGCCGCCCCGGCGGCGGCGATGGGGGCGGCGGGGCCGACCCGGCCGGCGTTTGTCGGCTCCACCTACAGAAGAGCAGTCTCTGTGGGTCGACGATACTAACTCGGTAGTAACGCTGAGCGGTGCTGTGCGGCGCCGAGTCGTGCGAGAGGCGACCTCCTGAGGCTACCTGAGCTGGCAATGGATGCCACCAGGACGCACGGCTAGCAGGAGCCAGTCAGGCATGCCCTGCTGTGGAGCAGAGCCTGCTGGCGCACCGGCGATACTAACTCAGCGCGCCGCGAGAGGCGAATCTGGGCGACTTTGGAGGCGCAGTTCTCGAGCTTGCCGTCGACGATTGATGTCGGGTAAATTGTCACTGCCGTCGGGGAAGGTCTTCTCTCAGGAGGCCGAGCGCCGTGGCCTGGCTCGGCTCGCCGCGGACGGCACGAATTTATCGCGCACAAAACTCCCGAGACCTCGATACTAACAAAACTCCGATACTACGGGTACGGGCGCGCCGGCGAGAAAATAAAACAGGTAGGTCGCCATCCCTCCCTTGGGGTGTCTGTTTTCTTTCTTTCTTTTTTCTTTTCCCTCCGGGGGCCCCTCTGCGCCGGGGAGGCGTTGTTGGAGAGAACTACGACCTGGGTCGGTCTCATACTAGCACCCCACGTCGCGAGCCTTTTTTCGTACTGGGCTAATCGACCCCTGTTAAGTGACTCGTTCGCTTACCACCCACTGTGATTTTGTGTGAGCTCTGTGTCTTCCTTTGCCAACAACGTACGTACACGGGAGAGAAGAAGAGGGATCTGTGGCAAATCAGAGAGACTGGAGGCACATGGGGGACGGACGTCATTCGGTCCGACGGGCGTCCGTCGCCACCCGCCCCCGCTTATGGTGAACTTCTTCCGTCGCGGCCTGCTGGCCACCAAGAAGAAGGCGCGGGGGTCGCCAAAGGCAACTACCTCGAGGTTCTACTACTTCCCAGACAGCGCGAAGGGCAAGCTGATCGGTCGCGGCGGCGGCACGATCAAGGGCCTCTCGGCAACCTATTCAGTGACGATTGACACGGACCAGTCGGGCGTAATCGAGGTCGCTGGCGTCGAGGAGAAGATTGAGGAGTGCCGCGTCGCCATCGAGGACCTGATGAAGATGCGGGTCAGCGGCGACACGCCGTGCCGAGTCACGTTTGACCTCCAGAAGGAGCGAGACGAATCATTTCTGGGAAAGCTGCGGGCAAACCGATACAGGAGTGCCGCCCTCACCTCCTGCCCAGAAGCATCGCGGGCGCTTCCACAGGCCGGCTCCCGCTCGACCTCCCACAGGATTACAAACAAGGTTGAGCAGGAGTGCCTGCTGTTGGACCTCGAAGTCCCCGGCAGCGACAACAAGTTCTCGCACGTCACCGCCGTTGGAGCTGTCGAAGACTGCCTCAAGGCGTGCGACATGCTCGCGTCAGAGCTGGAGCTGGGAACGCTTGCGTACACGACGACGGGCGCCGGGGTTGGAGCGGCGGGCTACTCGACGCCGCCCCAGTTTGACCTCTTGACCTCGCGAGCGATAGCCAAGGCGCTCTTCTTCCCGGGCCGCGACGAGGAACCTGGCCCGTACCACCCCGACGCGGACCCGGGCGAAGAAAAGAGCCTGAGCACCCTGGCGGTCGCCCTCAAGTACCTCGACTCAGCCAACAAGAGCATCGACGTCGCGGTCTTCAACATCACCGAGGACCGGCTGACGCAGCGGCTGCTCGACGCGCACCGCCACCGCGGCGTCCGTGTCCGCGTCATCACCGACGACGAGCAGGCAAAGCAGACGGGCTCGGATGCGGCGAGACTTCGCGAGGCTGGTGTTCCGCTGGAGATGGACGCGGACTTCCGATATCACATGCACCATAAGTTTGCCTGCTTGGACGGCGCAGTGCTGCTCAACGGCAGCTTCAACTGGACGAGACAGGCGAGCGAGCACAACAACGAGAACCTAGTCATAACCAACGACTCGAGCCTCGTTGCCGCTTTCCACTCGCAGTTTGAGACGCTTTGGAAGGGATTCGAGGGCACAGGAGACGCGCAAGCCCCTGCCACCCCGCCGCCAGCCAATGCTCCGGCGCCGTCACAGGAGGAGGATACGGTGTTCACAGCATGCCCAAAATGCGGCGGTCCGATCTACGACAACCGAGAGGCCAACCAGGGACGAAAGAACCCGTGGCCGTCATTCAAGTGCAAGGACACTCGGGGCTGCCAGTGGTGCGAGTGGTGAGAGGAGTGTGGCTTAAAATGATACTCCGCCACACGTGAAAATTATTTTATGGTGTACCTGGGGTTAGTGCCAGTGCGCGCCAGTCCCGTGCCCAGTAAAAGAAAGAAAGAAAACAGACAACCAAAGGGAGGGATGGGAGGACGGCACGCCGCCACCACACAGGGATTTTAAGGAGAGGGGTGTGATGCTAGCCGTCGCCCACCCTAACCCTTGGCGCTTGGGCGTCTCCCTCTTTCTATCTCGCCAGTCCGCGCCCTTGTCGTGCCAGTGTGCTGTGAGAGAGGCTTGTCGATTTTAAGAATTCTATCTCTCTTCGCAGTCTCTCGCCGATTCTCGCTGCAACCTTCATGCCACCTCGCGGTCGCCCCACTCTCGTCGTTCTCCCTCCTGTCGCTTCATCCTCTGTCGCGTCGCTCTCCTCTACCTCGTCCTGCTGCGCCGCCGGTGCCCAGTATCCCGAGGATAAAATTCTTTAGACGTGCCAGCCGCGCTCGCATATCTGCTCGCGACCCGACGCGCAGCTCGTGGCACACATGATCCACCTCTCGCTAGTCGCCCTCCTCTCCAGCCCGCCAG
>NW_005199234.1:0-1906 GCF_000372725.1 Emiliania huxleyi CCMP1516
GCGAGCAGAGAGAGTTCTCAGGGGGGAGAGAGGGAGAGAGTGGAGAGAGTGGAGAGGGAGGAGAGATGGAGAGGAGAGCCTTTGAGCCTTGGCACCAGCCAGGCAGTTGAGTTGGCCCTGGCACCAGCCTTGGCAGTTGATTTGGCCTTGGCACCAGCCTTGGCGGGCGGGCACGCGGGACATGCACAGGCGCCAAGGGGCGCAGAACCGACCTAACCCGTCGGAGGTGGGGGGAAGGGAGTCCCGCCGGGTTCCCCTGCGTGAGCGCGAGAGTAACCCCAAGAGGGCTGAAGATGAGCGGTGCGCGCAGGGGTCGGCGTGGACGGGGCGAGGAACGCGCCGCGCGGGGCGCCGCCTCACCGGCCCAAGTGGCGCAGAGCGAGGCGGCGAGAACCGCGAGCGAGCACGTGAGCCCCGTGGCTCCAACCAGGCCCTTCCTTTTTTGAGCAGGTGTGACGCCGCGCGAGCGACGCTCCGAGATCGCCCGAGATAGCGCGGCGCGGCCCCGAGATCGCCCGAGATAGCGCGAGATCGCCCGAGATTGCGCGGCGCGGCCCGAGGCGAGGTGGGTGGGCTGGGAGCGAGGGGGCGGAAGTGTGCAGTGCGGTAGATGGTCAGTCGAGGCGCGTGAGCCGGACTTGTGGGCCGGACCACCCAAGTCCTTTACTCTGCGTTGTTGAGCCAGGACTCAACATACTCGTTCTGTCGCCGTCCCAAACTGTCACTCCCCTTTCTCCCGGCCGGGGCGGGGCGCGCGCGGGGGCGGCGGGTGTGCGGCGAGTGTGCGGGATGTCTGTGGGCCCGAGAGCGATATGCCATGTCCGCCTTGCGTTTGTTTCATAACATCGAAGGCTAAGCTCATAATAAAGAGCGACATAATAAAGAGCGATTCATTTTATAATAAAGAGCGATATAAAGAGAGTGGTCGGCGGGATTGCAACCAGTCTTCGCGTGCCGCCTGTCGTTCGCTCGGGCGCCTTGGGCGTCGGGGTGGCGAGCAGGGGACGCAGCTCTGAGCGCCCAGCGACGCGTGCCGGATGGAGTCCGGCCGCGGGTGACTAGGGAAGTTCGCTCAGGATGTGTGGCAGCCGCCCCGTTGGCTGAGTGTCTTGTCTTGTGGTTCTGTGTGTCGCTCCTGTGTGACCGTCATCGCCCGTCCTGCGTCCACCCTCACTGATGTGTTCATCGGGGGGGGTCATAACAAACACGGTACAGGATCGAGGTGCACGCTGCCAAAGCAGTGTCGTCCCCCCTCTCCCCGACGGCGATGGCGGTGTGACCGATCGAGCTACAAGAGGAGCTTGGTCAGCATGACCTCGCGTTTGTTTTGTTTGTTTTTTTTGCGCGGATGCAGCTGGCGCCGCCGCGGCGTCGGCGCCGCGATCAACCGCGCTCCAGCAGCGAGCGGTGCAGGGCGGCTACCGACATGACAGTTGGCCACGGCGTCTGTTAACCCCGGGTCGGTGACCCAGTGCTGCGCCTGCCTGTTGCCGATCGAGAGCGGCGAGACGCACTCGCTTATCGGCTGCGCCGGCGGGCACAGAATCCATAAGGACTGCCTGCGCGACTGGCAGCGCACCGACTGTGCGCGCGGGCTGCGGTGCCGCGCGCGCTCTGACGCTGCGTTGAGCGGCGGCGGCCGGCAAGCTGTGCCGTGCCCGACGTGCTGCATAAACGAAAAGGGCTTCGGCCACCTGGCCATCGGCAGCGACGACGACGACGTCGACGACGATTACGGCGGCGGCGGCGGCGGCGGCGGCGGCGGTAGCGGCGGCGGCGGCGGCGAGGAGGAGGAGGGGGAGGAGGGAGAGGAGGTGGGCGGCGAGGAGAAGCCCGCGAAGCGAGCCCGCTTCAGCTTCACGCAGCAGCTCCCGGAGCCGGCGCGGCGCGCGGCGGGCGTGATCGC
>NW_005199233.1:0-1906 GCF_000372725.1 Emiliania huxleyi CCMP1516
GGTGCCGACCCGCGTAGCCCCCTCGGCGACTTTTCCGGTGGCGTGGTGCGCATCGAGCAGACGACCTCCCCGTCGCTCAACGCGGCTTATCCTGCCGAGTACACCACGCAGTTCTCCAGCCGCACGCGCCAATTGCTCATGCAGGCGGGGCACACGGGGCGCATGTGGAACCCGATGCTCACGCTCATCACATCCTGTGAGGCGCCGTGGGATCCTAAAGGCGGCACGCCCTTTGTCAAGTACACGCTGCCCGCGCTCGAGCTGCGGCGCTTTGTGCACGAGCTGCGCCGAAAGGGCGAGGCCTTCGAGCTCACGTACACGCGGCTGCACAAAGCCACCGACGCCAGGACGCGCGTGAGCAGCGCACAAGGTACGACCATCACGCTGCGCGAGGATGGCAAGGGGGGGCGCAGCTGCACCGTCATTAGCGGCGGCGGCCTCGTCGGCGGGGTGGCCGCCGCCATCGGCCTCGGCAAGCCGTGTGATGCCGACGAGCTCGTGCTGCTGCCGCCGCCGTCGGCGATCGCGCGCAAGCTGCTGCTCTTCGAGCCGTACCCGATTGTTGAGGGCGACGAGGAGGAGGTGCACTGCTTTGGGCCGTAGCCCGATGCCCGTGAAAAGCGGTAGGTAGCTAGGGAGATTACCGTATGCTACACCTACAGTACTGCTTTGAGCCCTCTGCAGGAGGCCCACATTATAGGTAAGGTAAGGTAAGGTAAACGTCTCCACACACACAAAGTGGTGGGGCAAGGGGGGGCGACCCTCGCATCTCCACGCCCGGGACACGGGCAGGAGCCCCACGGCATTCAAAGTGCAAGCACCGGCCCGGTGCCGTGGGTGAGCAACCTGCACCCCACTCCTACTCCTATAACACAACCCCCACAGCGTGGTCGTCTACGTGTTCAGAAACACCAAGCAGCGAGGCGAGGGTGAAGGGGTAAGGGGCTGTGTGGGGCTATCTGTGACCATCTAGCCTGGGGGGTAGCAGGAGGGGGGGGCAGAGGGTAAGATATGGGTGAGGCCAGCTACAAGTCGGACGCCCTCCCGTCGTCGGAATAATCCTCGGAGCGGTCAGCGTCCTCGTCGTCGTCCTCGGTCTGCATCGCGTCGCCAGCCGTGAACCTGAACACGGCGTCGGCCGGCGCCGAGGCGCCGGCGGCCGTCATCAGGTGCATGACCATTTGGTCGCGGCATGCCGCATCAATCTTGCCGCGCCCGGCCAGCTCGTTCGCGAGCCAGTCCGGGGCGACCGTCGTCGCCACGGTCCCCTGGGGAACTGTGGCGTACACCTTGCTGGGGCCGCGTCGATACCCGTCGTCCCTCTCCGGGGGCAGCGAGTATTCGACCCCCATTTTGGACCCGGCCTGGCTGCGCGCCTGCGCAGCTGCAGACCGCAGCCCGGCCATCACGTACTGGATGTTCTCGCGCAGCTGCGCCCGCGGGGCCTCCGCGCGCTCGGCCTCGCTCGCGGCGCGCTCGCCAGCCTCCGTCGCCCGGCGCGCCTTCTGCCGGTCCTTCTTGGCCTTGCGTGCCGCGGCTCGAGCCGCGAGCTGCTCCTTGGTGGGCTCCTTCTTCTTCGGCGCGGTGCGCTCGATGTACGAGCGCTCCGCCGCCTGCACCGACTCGCGGTCGCCCGCGGCCTTCTCGTGCTTCAGCTCGACCTCGATGGTCGCGTAGCCAGGCCTTATCACCCTGACACAAGACGCACCGAACAGCCTTGCGACACTCACCGCGTCCTCCAGTTGCGCGCGATCGGAGCTATTCCAGCGTCCGCTGCGCATCCCCGGCGGCACGACGGTGGCCGGCGCTTGCGCGCCAGCCCCGTCCGCCGCCGGGTCCGCGGCCGCGGTCCCTGTCATAGCTACGCGCGCCATGGAGAACGGCGGGCACTTACGGCATGAATATA
>NW_005199232.1:0-1905 GCF_000372725.1 Emiliania huxleyi CCMP1516
CCTCTGGCGAGCAGAGCGAGGCGCAGGCCGCGGCGCCCCCACCGGTCGACGCGAGTCCGGCCCTGCCCCCGCAAGCCCTTCCCCCGCCCGTCCTCACCCCGCCCCGCCACCTCGGCGGCGAGGGGGCCCTCGTCGAGAACCTCGCCGCCTGCGGCTTCGCGCGCGAGCGAGCGCGGGCGGCCCTCGCGCGCTGCAGCGGCAGCCCCCGCGCGCGGCTCAACGCGGCGTTCGACATGCTGCTCGAACCCGCCTCGCCGCCGCGTGGCAAGCGCGACGGCGGCGAGCCGGAGTCTCAGTCTGTGGGCGAGAACCTGCCTCGCAACAGCCCCTCGGCGCGTCTGCAGCGGCGCGATGGCGGCGACTCGTCGCAGGCGGGGGGCAGCTCCTTGTGCCCGATCGTGCTGTGAAGGTCTAGAGGTGGAGAGAGATTCTAGCTGTTGACTCAAAACCTAACACCCACTCACACGTCGATCTCGTCGTTTGTCGTGGTTTGCGTTGCCGTTGCGAAGAGCGAGATGTGTCAGAGATATTGGTCCGGCGGCAAGAGGGCAAGGGGGCGGGGACACCTGTTCCTTTTTAGACCCATCTCACACAGTAGAGGTGTCCGTTTTTATTTATTTATTTAAGGCTGGGACACACACACACACACACACACACACACACACACACACACACACACACACACACACACACACACACACACACACACACACACACACACACACACACACACACACACACACACACACACACACACACACACACACTGAGCCCTGGTCTGACAGCCTGACCCCGAGCAAAAACCCCGGACAGCGCCTGAGAGACAGTGGTCAGTGCCCGACAGCCTGACAGCCGAGCGCGGACAGCACTTTCTCTGACAGCCTGACAGCACGTATCTGACAGCCTGACAGCAGAGTCTGACAGTCGAGGTGCTCCGTCGCTGTCAGGCCCTAACGTGACAGCCTGACAGCTGCCCGACAGCGCCCGACAGCACACAGTGGCCCCTGACAGCAGCGCTGACAGCCCGACAGCAGCACAGACCGTACACAGTCAGACCCCGTAGAGCCTCTTTCTTGTGCCCCATGAGGGTATAACAAAACTATCACATGCAAAGACATGTGAGTGTGGTCCATGTAGTCATGGGATGGTCATGGGTCTCTCTCTCAACCCTCCCGTCCCACACCTCTGCGCGTCTGCGGGGACCCCTCTCTAGCACCGGCGGCTGTGCTACTACAAATGAAGCTACCAGCTAGCCTTCTGGGGCCCTACAGTCCTATGCCTACGGCGTCTGGGTGGGGGTGGCCGCCGCCGTCTGTGCCGCCGCCGCGGCCTGCGCCTGCGCCGCCATATGCGCTCCCCAGGCGGCCGCCGCCGCCGGCGTGATCACGCCGTGTAGGAGGAGAGGCTGAGAGTATGTGTAGTAGTAAGTAGAGTCCTGCTGGTCTCCTCTTGATAGTGTCATAAGTATGGCTCGTGTGTGTCAGAGCCTGACAGCCGACCCCGACAGCACCACCTGAGAGCACCTGACAGCAACAGCCCAAGACAACGTCTGACAGCAGCAGCAGCCTGACAGCTCTGACAGCTCCAACAGCGTCTGACAGCAACACCCGACAGCTCCGACAGCACCCGACAGCTGCAGAGCACCTCGACTGTCAGACACGCACCCGACAGCACCCGACAGCACTGACAGCGCCTGACAGCTGGTCTGACAGAGGCACCTGACAATGCCTGACAGCTGCCCGACAGCCCGACAGATCACCTGACAGCACCTGACAGCCTGACAGCCAGGGCTCAGCACGAGACGTGAGACAGAACTACGTGCTGTGCGACTGCAAACTACTCATGCTGCGAAGTCCAAGTCGGCCTCCTGGCGAGGGCTACCCCTCTCGATCTCTCGCACCAGCC
>NW_005199231.1:0-1905 GCF_000372725.1 Emiliania huxleyi CCMP1516
GGAAGCTGTCGAAGCCGCCGTCGGAGTCATCGCTTGTCTCGTCGTCCTCTCCCCGTCCATCCACCGTGGCCCCCGCGGCTGCTGAAGCCTCTCCGCTGTGCGACTGAACTTTTGTCGCCGCAATCGCCACCGCCTGGCTCGTCATCGACAAGCCCGGCGAAGAATCTTACAAACTGGGCACGGGACTGGCGCGCACTGGCACTAACACAGGTACACCACGGGAGCCGCCTAAGCGACTCCTGCGAGGGTGGCGAGGCACTTAGCTCCGTGCACCCGCCCACCCCCGCCACAAAAGAAAAAAACTGCGCCGCGCTGAGGCGGCGGAGGCGGGCGGGCGGGCGCGGGGCGGGGGGCTGCAGCAGCACACGGGTGGACGGCGGCGCGCATGCTGCTCCTGCTACCCGGCTCGCGTGCAGGTGGGGACCCTGTCCTCCTCCCATTCCTTGAGCACTTGAGCACTGGATAGGGCCGATTCCGCGTGGTACGGGACCCCTCGATCGTCTCGCCCTCCCTCACTGGTGTGTTCATCGGGGGGGGTCATAACAAACACGGTACAGGATCGAGGTGCACGCTGCCGAAGCAGTGTCGTCCCCCTCTCCCCGACGGCGATGGCGGTGTGACCGATCGAGCTACAAGAGGAGCTTGTTCACCAGGATCAGGAGTGGCCAGATGCACTACCTCACTGGGCATGAGACCACCGTACGACGCATCCATCACCGTCTCGGATTTGTGTGGAATCGAACCACTCCGGGATGGGGCAACCCCATCGAGTTGTGTTTTCCTCGCCTGCAAGAGACAGCGGGTGGGTGCGATCTTTGCTCTTGGCATGGCCGGGGCGGTGGGGGGGTGGGGGGAGAGGGGGGAGGGGAGGTGGGGGGGGGGGGGGAAGAGCGCCTCTACATCGCTCTACAACGGAGGCGCATCGTCACGCGGCGGATGTAGAGCTCTACAGCTCTACAGCGCTCCAGAGCGCTCTACATCTCTACAGCTCTACAGCGCTCTACACTCTACATCCTCTACACCCTCCCTCAGCCCTGAGCCCTGTGTCCGACCCCTTTTGCGCAGCAACACCTTAAACTTTTATAGGCCCTCCAAATTCGGGTCGGAGCGCAGCGGAGTGGGCCCCGAGTTTGAAAAGGGCGACGGACGCTTGCGTCCTAGCCTCCTTGAGCACTTGAGCACTGGATAGGGTCGATTCCGCATGGTACGGGACCCCTCGATCGTCTCGCCCTCCCTCACTGGGGGGTTCATCGGGGGGGGTCATAACAAACACGGTACAGGATCGAGGTGCACGCTGCCGAAGCAGTGTCGCCCCCCCTCTCCCCGACGGCGATGGCGGTGTGACCGATCGAGCTACAAGAGGAGCTTGTTCAGCAGGATCCGGGATAGTCTCGTGCACTACCTCACTGGGCCTGAGACCACAGAGCCAGCATCCCGTCACCGTCTCGGAGGTTAACTAAAGCGCAGCCATTGGCAGCGCCATGCGGCTATGGCTGGCAGCGCTACGCGCGACGTCGGCACGCAGGGCGAGGGCGGGGAGGATGAGATCGAGGAGCGCTCAGTTGCTCACTCACTCAGCTGCTCAGCGCAGGAGGACCGCCCGGTGGGCGTAGGTGGCGCAGGGGCAAGGGACGGAGCAAGGGCAGCAAGGGTAGGGGTAAGGGCATGCGGGGTTGGGGCAAAGACGGGGAGGGGAGGGCCTGGAACTTTTGTGCGCAGCCCGCAATCTTTCACAGCTCTGAACGCGAGGGCCTCCTGGCGGGTAGGCGGCGTGGGGCGTGGACGGAAGCGACCTGTGACGCCACCAGTCGAACTCTGACTCACGGCCAATGCCCACGCGGCGAAGTACTGGTGCATACCTGTCGGCGTTCCTCCTCTCTGCCGCGCTCTTTCGCATGCACATCG
>NW_005199230.1:0-1904 GCF_000372725.1 Emiliania huxleyi CCMP1516
TCTTCGCGTCGCCGTCGCCACCGCCTCCCTCCGCGTCGCCGTCCCCGCCGCCTCCGTCGGCCTCGCCGTCGCCGCCGCCGCCGTCCGGCTCGCCGTCGCCGCCGCCGCCGTCGGCCTCGCCGTCGCCACCGCCGCCATCCGCGTCGCCATCGCCGCCGCCGCCGTCCGCCTCGCCGTCGCCTCCGCCTCCGTCCGCCTCACCGTCGCCGCCGCCTCCCTCCGCCTCGCCGTCGCCGCCGCCGCCGTCTGCCTCGCCGTCGCCGCCGCCGCCATCCGCGTCGCCATCGCCGCCGCCTCCGTCCGCGTCGCCGTCGCCGCCGCCGCCGTCCGCGTCGCCGTCGCCGCCGCCTCCGTCCGCGTCGCCGTCGCCGCCGCCTCCGTCCGCGTCGCCGTCGCCGCCGCCGCCGTCCGCCTCGCCGTCGCCGCCGCCGCCTTCCGCGTCGCCGTCACCGCCGCCTCCCTCCGCATCGCCGTCGCCGCCGCCTCCGTCCGCCTCGCCGTCGCCGCCGCCGCCCTCCGCGTCGCCCTCCCCGCCGCCTCCGTCCGCGTCGCCGTCGCCGCCGCCTCCCACGCCGCCGCCGCCATCCGGCTCGCCGTCGCCGCCGCCTCCCACGCCGCCGCCGCCATCCGGCTCGCCGTCGCCGCCGCCGCCCTCGCCGCCGCCACCTGCCCCTCCGCCGGCGGCGCCGCCGCCTCCCTCCGCCTCGCCGTCGCCGCCGTCACCCTCGCCGCCGCCGCCCTCGCGGCCGCCCTTTTCACCCCTCCCCGAGGGCGTTGTCGTGGAGGAAGTGTCCGTGATCAAGTTCACCATCGCTGTCACGATCTCCGCCGAAGTGAACGGCATCGACGTCACCGAACTCGAGGCCTCCTTCCGCTCTGCGCAGCTTTGCTTCGCGCCAGAGTGCGTCCTCAGCGTGACGCTCCACCCCGTCGAGCAATCGGCAGCCCGTCGGGCACTCCAGACTGCGCAAACGACTGCTTCGAGCACGGCGAGCGTGTTCAAGGATGGCAACACACTCTCCGCCGTGCGCAAAGCGAGCTATGAGTTCGCTCAGATGCCTGCAACCCAAGCCGGCAATATCCTGAATCAGCCCGTCAGCGAGGTCGACCCCAATGTCAACGAACGCGAGGACACCGAGCCGCGCGCGGTCGCGCCGCCGCCGCCCTCCGCCCCGCCCACGCCGCCGCCGCCCTCGTCGCCTTCACCTGACGTGGAGCCGCAGTCCACGGACCCGCCGTGCTTCCCGAGCTCGGCGACGGTGCAGCGCGCCGACGGCGAGTCCGCCCCCCTCTCCTCCCTCTCCGCCGGCGACTCGATCCTCGCGGCGGCGGCGGACGGCACCCTCGCTTTCGATGCCGGGTGAGAGGGGCTTCACTTGATTCACTGTCGCTTCTATTCTACCAGGCACCCTCGGCTTCGACGTCGTCTCCGCCTTCTCGCTGGCCGACCTGTCCGCCAAGGCGGCCTTCATCTCGCTGACGACCGCAACGGCGACGGTCACGCTCACCCCGACGCACAAGCTGCCCGCCGGCCCGGCAAAGGCGCTCAAGCAGGCGTCCGAGGTTGCCGTCGGAGAGACGGTCTGGATCGCGTCGCCGGCCGCGGGCACGCTCGTGCAGGCGCGCGCCAATAGCCCAGCATATCACACCCGGCCTCTTGTTGATGCTGAATCCCCCCCCCCCCCCCCCCCCAGGGGCCCGTCCTCGGGATCGCCTCGGTCGAGGCCGAAGGGCTGCACAGCCCGCTCACCAAGCACGGAGGCTGGCCGGTCGTCGACGGCGTCGCGACCTCGTACAACAGCGCGGCCGTCGTCGCGCGCAACAAGTACCTCGTCCCGCTCGTCGAGGCGGTCTGCCCCTCCCTCGCCCGCCTCGTCGTGGCGGCCGGGGAGTCCAAAGGCGAT
>NW_005199229.1:0-1904 GCF_000372725.1 Emiliania huxleyi CCMP1516
GCGTACGTACCGTCCCCGTCTCATGCAGCGCCCGCAAGATCGACGGTGCGACGCGCCCCCCCACGCCACAGCCCAACAGCCGGAGCGAGCCTCCCTCCCGACCGCCTCCCTCCCCGCCGCCTCCCTCGCCGCCGCCTCCCTCGCCGGAACCGCACTCGCCACCAAGATGGCTGCCGCCCTCGCTGCCTCCCTCACCGCCCTCGCTGCCTCCCTCACCGCCCTCGCCACCTCCCTCACCGCCCTCGCCACCTCCCTCCCAGCCCTCGCCGCCTCCCTCCCTGCCCTCGCCGCCGCCCTCCCCGCCGCCCTCGCCGCCCTCGCCGCCGCCCTCGCCGCCCTCGCCGCCGCCCTCGCCGCCCGCAGCAAGCACCGCCTCCTCCCACGCCGCGGCGGCGGCGGCAGCGAGCGACTCGCGCGCGGCGCCCGTCCGCTCGCGCAAAAGCCCGAGCAGCGCCTTGTCCGCCACACCGAGGCAGCACAGGCCTCCGAACGACGCGCTCGCAGACCGCAGCGCCACGGAGGCATCGCCGAGCCGGCCAGCCTCGAGCGCGGCGTCGAAGCCCTCCAGAGAGACGTGCATGCGGGACAGCGCCTGCAGCACGGCGCTCACCGACTGCGCCGATGCGATCTCCTCCCGGAGCCGCCCGCGCCGCGCAGAGATGCCCTGCAGCCGCTGCTGCAGCGCCTCGTGGCCGACCGACTCGAGCCCGCCGCGCAGCTGGCGGAGGCGCTCGGCGACGCTCTCGCCGAGCGCGAAAGTCGTCTCCATCTCCGGCCGGAGCGCACTGACGACCTCGACCATCTCCGCCTCGGCGGTCTCGATCCGGCCGCGCACCTGGTCGAGGTGCGAGCGGAGCGGCGCGCCCGCGAAGAGCTGCTCCGGCGCAGAGCCCAGCGTGTCGCGGAGGAAGGACAGCAGCGCCTCGGACGCCTGTGTCACCTTCGCCTCTGACATTTGGGAAATAAAAAGAATCCGTCTCAGGGGTGTTGCATAGGCGGGGAGTCTCCCCCGCTGGTCTCCTCCTTCCCATTTTTTCTTTTCTTTTGAGAGCAGGACGCCGGGTTTGTCTTGTATGTGCATGTCGGGCCTGGGTGTGTGTGAGGGGCCGAGGGGCGGGAGCGTGCGGGGCAGAGGCCCAACGTCGGGCGGCTTGTCGGTGCACTGACGGTCGGCCGTCAGAAAACACGCCTCCGTGGCTCGGGTTACACCAATCCTCGCTACCCAAAGAAAGAAAGAAAGAAAGAAAGCAGACAACCCAAGGGAGGGATGGGAGGACGGCACGCCGCCACCACACAGGGATTTTAAGGAGAGGTGTGCGCTACCCAACGCGCCAAAGGAATTCCACGGAATTTACTTTTTGGCCAAAATCGCGGCGCCCGCGTAAAAAGGCGGCGCTGCAGCGCTCGCCGCCAGCCCGCCCCGTCGCCCCACAGCTGCAACCCGCCTACAGTGAGCGGCAGCACGTCTGCGCGCCATGGACTGCTGTTCCTGCAACAACAAGAACGAGATCGTCGAGCCCGCCCCGGCGGCCGATCCACCTCCAGAGCCAGCGCCGGCGCCAAAAGAGCAGGAGAGAGGCCGCCGCCAGGAGAGAGAGCGAGAGGAGAGAGGCGCGCTCGCGGCTCGCTGGAGGGCGGATCGCTGGCCGCGTCCGCGCGTGTGGTCGCCTGGCGGGACGAGTCAGCGGTGCCGGCGCGGCCCGCGGCGCTTCCCGGGAGAGAAAGTCAGCTCTCTCGGGTGCTTTTGGTCAGGTGGTCTCGTTCGGGGCGTGGACGTCGGACGCGGACGCGGACGGCGTCGCCGACGCCGGCGCCAACGCCGGCGCCGGTGCCGGTGCGAGCCAGGAGTGGCTCAAACTCAGCGAGGAGGAGCCGATGTTTTACGGGAGCGGAGGCGCCCTCGA
>NW_005199228.1:0-12805 GCF_000372725.1 Emiliania huxleyi CCMP1516
CGTCGAAGAACTCCTGGAGCTCTTCGAATGACGCGGCGAGCGTTCCCCACGTGGGGGCGAGGCCGACGCTAGCCGTCGAGGCCCCGTCGCCTCGTTTGCAGAGCACTGCCACATGTTCTTTTGCTGCCGGCGTGCGCTTGGTTGGGGTCGGCGGCAGCAGCGGGCGCCATGGACTGTGAAAGAGATTTGTTTTGTTTTCGAGAGGCGATGTGCTAGTTTCGATTTCACGATGAATAATAACTAAAGAATTTTCCCTCCGGGCAGCGTGTCGCGCAACTTTACCCTCCCATACGTGTTTGTCCTCGGACATCACCATTTTGGCTCGCCAACAAGCAAACAAGCCCTCCGCGCCCCCCCTCTCAGATTTATTTTTTCTGCCTTTGCTCGACTTTCTGACCAGCGTTACACGGATACTACGCCTCATGTGCGCCCGCCCGACTCCGGTCCCAGAGTCCTTGGAGCACTTCGATTGATTGATTGGTCGCCCAGTTTTTTTTTAGAGCGCCTTCGTTGTTAATAGTACAAGCCCAATGGTCCCTTGCGAGCGGTCCTTCGTTGCAGTCGCACACACGCACACGCCGCGCCGCACCGCGCGCCCGCCCACTGCCCCGCCCAGGCAGGAAAGAAGATGAGGAGATGGGACAGCAAAGGAGGAAAGAAAGAAAGAAAGAAAACGGACAACCCAAGGGAGGGATGGGAGGACGGCACGCCGCCACCACACAGGGATTTTAAGGAGAGGGGTGTGGTGCGCTAGCCGTCGCCCACCCTTGGGCGTCCGCCTCTTCCTATCTCTCTTCGCAGTCTCTCGCAGATTCTCGCTGCGACCTTCATGCCACCTCGCGGTCGCCCCCTTCTCGTCGTTCTTTCCCTTGTCGCTTCTTCTTCTGTCGCGTCGCTCTCCTCTGCTTCGTTCTGCGGCGCCGCCGCCTCCTGCCGGTCCCTTGCTCTCGCGGCTTCTTGCGCCTTTCGGCGCAGCTCCGCCCTCCTCGCTGCATATCCTGGCCCCTCGAGTCTATCGAGCTCTCCTCGAGCAAGGACGAGTCTTCTGACGCCCACTGCTATCATTTGCCACCCAGTCATATTATTGCTCAGGTCCACTCTCTCTTCGAACACTTGTGCCCTCACTGATGATGCCGGCGCTGTGGTCCCCTTCGGGTGCATCGTGACGGCTGACAACGGGATTTCCACTGGTTCGTCCTCCTCGGAGTCGTCTTCCCCCTCTTCCTCCCGCTCGGCTCTACGTTCAGTACGTTCGGCGTGGCTCACCCTCCATGCCGTGAACAGGCGCTTTATCCACCCTATATTCTTCTCTCGTTCCTCTGCCCGTGCCTTGGTCGTGTCGTTGTTTCGCGCCCATGTCTGTATGGCAATCGAGGCTGCCTTCCCCACTGCCTGTAGTTCACTCGTCACCTCTCCCGCGAGCTCCCTCCTCTTTCTTTCGGGTATGGAGTCCGTGAGTGCGGGCAGCGTGCAGGCAATCACGGGCGCTATTTTGTCGTACTCCTCTTCGGCGAGCGCTCCGAATCTAGACCCTTTCGCCTTTAAGGAGGCTGCCCTCGCTCGTCTCAGGGATGTGGCGGTGTCTTTTGAGTCCGGCGCCTCCCGTTCAACTCTTGCTGTCGCCCTCGCCGTGTGTTTGTCTAGCTTCCGCATGAAGTGACGCGCCTCTTCCTTATTTCCAGCGCAGCTGCCGTTCAGTATGTGCGCCAGCGACGCCTGAGGTGGCTCACTGTCTTCTTGTTTCCAGTCATCCCAGTCTCTCAGCTCTCCGCGTCTCCTCCTCGCCTCGCGCGCCTCTTTTGTGGCCTCATCCCTAGCCGCTTTGCACGCTCTGCATCCCCAGAACGCACTTCTCGTGGCGGGGCCCCTCATTCCCCGCTTCTTTTCCCCCTCTAAAATACTGTGGTACGCCCCATGTGGCACCCCGACCTGTTGTCTCACCCTGGCCCCCAAGATCGTTTTGGTCGTCACATTGTGATCCCCGACGTCGTCGAATGTCGCCCGCCTATCCTTCCCCCCGTTCTCGTCTGGTAATCTCATCTTATTATCCCATCGATGTTTGAGGCTGGCTACCGCCACTTCGCTCCACAACCGTCCCGCCACCCCTGCCGTGTGCGATCCCGGCCTCACCGTCTTTCGATATTGCTCGCACACCCATTCGTGCGCGCTCTTACACATGTGTCCGTACGTCCGCCGGTCCACTATCTCCTTCTCCTCTGTGTTCTCCGCCGCCTCCCTTCGCACCGTGTACATAGCAAAGGAGGAGCCACGAACAAATTGGTTTTTTTTGAGCTTAGCCTTCGATGTTATGAAACAATAAATAAATAAAACAGACATCCCAAGCTAGGGCTGGGTCGAGGACAGACACGTCCCCACCTTTGCAGGATTTTGCAAAAGCGAGGGAGGAGGGCGCATCGCGGCGCGGAGAGGGCTGGGCACGGGCACAGGGGGTCTCTCTCGCATAGGATACGCACTCGGCGGCACGAGGGCAGGGCTGGGCGTCCTATTTGTGCTCCCCTCCGTATCCCTCGCTCTTGGGCACTATTCATCTGACCACTCATCAGAGGGGCTTCTAGGCGATCGGCCGCGCTCCGGGGCAGGGCTGGATAGGATGGGCTCGGGCCACTCGCCCGTGCGGGTGTATCCCCGCATGAGCCGGATGGAGGCCTCGACTGTCCCTCGCGGCAGGCTCTCGAGCAGCTCGAGCTTATAAAAAAAACGGACATGGCATGTTTTTTTGACCGCGCAAGATAAAAGGGTGGCTAAGGGCTCTGCACGCAAGGCGCCCGCGTCGCAGACGCGGTACCATTGACAAATCTGCAATACACCCCCACACGAGCAAATAGCAAAATCCGAATACCGTGCAGGAATCCGACGATGTGGGACGCAAGCCTTCAGCTGGTGCCAGACATCGCTTCGTTTTACGGAAACCAGACGTCCGCCAAATCCGTGCTCTTTCGGCGCAACTTGAGGGGAAGCCGCTGATCGAGCCCAGCGTGCCCGCGGCCGCCTCCCGCGCAACAGCGCCTCTGGGGACGACACGCTGCGGAATCGGATCGAGCCCATGGAGGAGGAGGACGCAGTCGGCGAATTGGAGGAGGAGAGGAGGAGGGCGCAGTCGACGAATGGGAGGAGGAGGGCGCAGTTGACATTGTCGTGTCTGACTCAGAGGAGGAGTTGGAGGTGCAGCCATGGGTGCTCCGGCAACCTAACCTGATCCAGAAGCTCGCCCGACGTTGTCACTCAACGTGCGTCATGCGTGATCGAGCTTGAGGGAGGAGCTCAGCTAACGCTTCGGCCAGCCCCCCAGCGCCGCCGCCCACCGCCACCCACAAAGCACCTGCTCTACTATCCCGTACCTGGCTGGCTGACGCTCACCCCCCCGCTCCACTTTCCCCTGATCATGCCCGTGATAGCACCATCACTGTCGCCGTCCTGGTTTTGAACGTGGCAGCTAGACTCTAGGCACTAGGGACTCGGTAGTCGTGAACCCCCCCCCCCCCTTGAGTGAGGAGCAGGAGAGAGAGCTTTGTGGTGTTGGTGTGGTTGTCTCTCTATCTCCTCTTCTAGCTCTTAGCATGAGCTGCGCCCTGTGTCCGACCCCTTTTGCGCAGCAACACCTTAAACTTTTAGGCCCTCCAAATTCGGGTCGGAGCGTAGCGGAGTGGGCCCCGAGTTTGAAAAGGGCGACGGACGCTTGCGTCCTAGCCTCCAACAACGCCTCCCCGGCGCAGAGGGGCCCCCGGAGGGATGCACAACCGCTCCACGCCACGCCGCTTGCGGCGGTCCTCTTCGCAGCTCCGCTGAGGGCCCGTGTTATTTCTGCCTGCTCGACTTTCTGCTCCCTCGCTCACCACGGCTCCGATGCTCCGCTTCCTGCTCTGCCTGTCGATGGCCGCCGCACAGCAACCGTACCCCGCGGAGTGGGGCCTGCCGCCCGTCGCCCAAACCCGCGACCTCGTGCCCCTCCCCGGCGGGTACGGCATGGGCTCGTCCACTCTCGCCCGGTGGATTGGGCAGAAGCTCAAGGAAGGCGGCGGCGCGCAGCTGGGCGAGACGTGCGAGGGCTTCAACGAGATGACCGGCAAACAATTCCCCGCGTGCGCTCGTGGGCTCGTCTGTCAGTCCTCCGGTTTGCGCGCCCGCCCCTCCGTCTTCGCCTGCGGCGCTCGGGCCTGCGGGTGCCCTAAATAGCAGCCCACCCCCAGCGATGCCACCCACCAGGCGGCATCTCGATCCCCGGCGCGGGCAAGAAGTGCATCAAGCCGCCGCGCACCATGCCGGGCGGGCTGCGCTCGCTCGACCCCGCCGACGCGCGCCTCGCTGAGGTGGTCGCTGAGGTGTACCAGACCCAGGCGCTGGAGCGCGCGACGCAGGCGAGCGGGCGGAACGGCATGCTGACCTCCCGACCGACGGTTGTCGAGGCGGCCTCCCAGGTGCTCCCCCCCCCCCCACCCCCCTCCTGGCGGGCCGGCGGACCGAGGTGGTCGCTCCTCACCGGATCTGCACGCGCCATGCAGGTGGTCGCCGGCACGAACTACTTTGTCAAGCTCCGCCTCGCCAGCGGCGAGTACGCGCACGCGCGCATCTACGACCACTTCGGCAGCGTGACCCTCACGGCGGTGCAGGTGGCAAAGAGCGAGGCGGACCCGCTCAAGTACTTTTAGCTAGCCGCTGTGCGGTGGTGACAGGGTGGTGATCGCTCTTCGTGTCGCGGTCGGAGGCGCGCAATGCGTGGGTGATGGACTGCAGTCTGCACCGCTTTGAGCGCGCCTGTGGGTTCAGGCTCAAAGCATCTCCATTGTTGGCAGGCGTCGGTGTGTTAAATAGTGCGCAATCGTTGCGAATGCTATGTACTTGTGAGTTGTTTGTGTGATATTTGTGCATGTTTGTGCCCTTATATAGACAATAGAGCCCGGCCAAACGCGTTGGAGGAGGAGCTGAATTCAGTGTTGCTAGTTGTTAACAGTAACATACCTAAAACTCGATCTGCACAAGCGGAGCGGTAGCACCTGAGCTCCCGGGCGGAGCTGCGCGCCGTGCGCCGGCCCGGGCCGCGCGGGCCGTGGGCGCAGCGTGGGGGGTGGGGCCGGGACCGGCCTGCTCCGTGCTCATGTATCCAGCGTCTCTAGACGATTACAAAGGATCGGACGTCACGCACATTTTGACAGGGACGTCGGAAATCGGACACATCCACTGGGACGAGTCAATTCATTTTTCATTCACAGCAGAATGCCGAGCAGGAGGGCCTGGCGCACACCCCCTGTGCCTGAGCCTGTGCAACTCAGGGTCCTTCCCCCGTAGGCGTAGCCCGTAGGGGCCCGTACGGTCAGATCACACCAATCCCTAGTTCTCCAGACAGTGATCAGTGTGGGGGAGGGGTGTCACCCTGGGTTGTTGCACGAGTATATGGGCCACGATGTCTCAAATATGAGGGGTTTTGACTCCTACCGGCTCCTGACGCTATCCCTGGCAGCTCTAATGACCAGGATCAGTAGTATTGTGATAGAGGGTGCCCATACTAGCGCAGGAGCTGCCACACTCGCCCGGACCGTCCCTTTCTGGGTCCGGTTCCGCAGCCCGCGAGAGCCGACAGCGGGCCGTGCCGCAGGTGCCTACTGCCGAGTGCCACAAACACTGCGCCGTCCCGCCATCACCTACAGGCTGTCTTGTGGGATGGTTGGGATGTCCAAACGCCACCATCTTGGCTCTTGCGACCTCAAACCCTCGAGCTGTATGGGTGGTCCTGACGTCGACAGACGCCCGAGGACCATGGTGAAGCTGAGCCGGAACGCGTCGACAGGTCTCGCCTGAGCCCGTGGCGGTCGCCGGCTGAGTCGCCGTGCACGAGCCGGTACCTCAGGCGTCACCTCCGCAGCCTCAGGTCTCACACTCCATCACCTCTGCCGGGACGCTTTCGGTGG
This sequence comes from Emiliania huxleyi CCMP1516, assembly GCF_000372725.1. Taxonomy (NCBI): domain Eukaryota; phylum Haptophyta; order Isochrysidales; family Noelaerhabdaceae; genus Emiliania; species Emiliania huxleyi. The sequence continues at coordinate 5,925 of NW_005199228.1, forward strand.
CACGCTCGGCGGCGAGTTTGTTGCAGCCCCACAGCGCGCACGGCGTCGAGCCTAATCGGTCTGGTCTGTTCGCGGCACTCACTGGGTGCCAGGGAGTGCCGCCGACACGCGAGCGGTGCTTCCCGGCAGCGCGCGCCGGCTGTGGGGCTGCAACAAACTCGAGACACGCTTTTTGGGACATTTTCGACGCTTTTGGCCCATAGAGCCGGGTTGTTTTCTGTGTATACTCCTCAGGTATACTCCGCGTTTTTGGTATTGCAAAGACTACGGCCCAGCCGGTCGCGGCTCTCCCTTCCTCGTCAAAGCGGCGATCCATCCCCCACCGGGTCTCATGTGAGGTGCAGCCCTCCGTCCACGGGAATGAAGGCGCCGGTGATGAGGCCCGTCTGCTCGGCGGCGAGGTAGGCGATGGTCTGCGCAATCTCGGACGCGTCGGCCCAGCGGCGCATCGGCGAGCGCGAGAGCATCTTCTCGTCGAGCAGCTTCCTCCCCACCTCCATGTCGCCCCTCCCCATGCCGAGCCGCGCCTTGTCCCACTCCTTTGTGTCTGTGTAGCCCGGCGAGACGGCGTTGACGCAGAGGCCGCGGCCGGCGAGGCGGAGCGCGTACATGCGCACCAGCCACTCCATCGTCGCCTTGGCCTGCCCCGGCATGTCGTAGTTCACGCGCGGTATCTGCATCGTGTTGCAGCCCGGGTTGCTCACGGCTACGATCCGGCCCTCACCGTCGGCCATGCGCGGGATGCACTCCTCGGCGAAGGCGACGAGCGCCTTTGGGTAGATCGACTGGTACTCGTCGTACATCGCAAAGGCGTCCTGCATGCTGCCGTCGAGGTGCGTGCTCAGCAGCCCCTCGTGGAAGAAGCCCGCCGCGTGCACAAAGCTCGCCACGCGGCCGTCCAGCTCGCCGTCGACCGCGGCGAAGACGGAGGCGACCGTCGTCTCGCGGCCCGCGTCGGTCGTCAGGTCGCCGCCGACCGTGACCACGCGCACGCCGTGGGCAGACTGCAGCTCCTCGGCGGCAGCCGCCGCCCGCGCGTCGTCGGCGCCGTACGCCAGGACGAGGTCGCTCCCGCGGGCGGCGAGGAGCCGCGCCGTGGCCAGGCCGATGCCACCGGTCCCGCCGGTGACCACAGCGACGCCGCGCCCGCCAGCTACGCTCCCCGCCCACAAGAGGAGCAGCGTGGCGCGCGCGCGGCGCGGTCGGGACATCGACTATTTTTTATACCAAAAGGAGGGCTACACGACGCCCTCTACATCGACTATCAGGCACCCCAGGCACACAAAAAAGAATTTAAAGACCAAGTCCTCTCACAGCAGACAGGCTCCCTAGGGTGGGCGACGGCTAGCGCATCACACACCTCTCCTTAAAATCCCTGTGTGGTGGCGGCGTGCCGTCCTCCCATCCCTCCCTTGGCTTGTCTGTTTTCTTTCTTTCTTTTCAGCACACGCGAGGGAGTTTTGTTGTAAAATTCTTTTCAGCAGACAGGCTCGACACAGGTGCGAACTGGCGCGTGCTAGCACAAAAAAGAATTTTAAACGGAAACTCAGACAAAAGCCACATACACTGAAAGAAAGTGCCGTCGATCTCACACGATGCCTTCTGCGACGCGGCGGCGGCCGCCTTCGAAGCCAAGTGGGAGAGCCGCTCCGCCAGCCGGCGCCGCGTCACTCCGCAGCGGCCCGCGCCTCGGCGTGTCAGGGGCCCCAGTCCGGTGTGTGATTGGACATCGCTGTAGGCGGACGCTCTCCGTGAGCGAGCTGGATCGGATCCCGCAGCTGATGCAGATCTACGAGCGGTGACTCGAGCGCCCCCCTGCGCCCTCGTCGAGAGTGCACTGTGCAGCAATACCCGCTCGCCGGCCCGACTCAATCGCTCGCAAGCAAAACTCGCACCGTGCGTGACTCCCCCCCCCCCCCCCCCAGCAGCAGCGTTCTGCTGCTGGGGGGGTCAGACCCCCCCCCCCCTAGCAGCAGGGATGGCTTTAGATGTGCAGGGGGGGTACCGAGCAATGTGCGGCCGCTCCGATGGTTTGCCCGAAAAGGTACATGGCGGCGTTTGGCGACAAAACAGCGCTGTGACCGCGAAGTGGCGGTGGACATGCTCCCATGTTGCCGACGCGGCGCCGGAGTGGCCGGCGCTGCTCGCCGCGACCACGACGGCTACTCCGATGCTCCGGGCCTACCCGTCCTACCCGACGGTGGCACTCTTCCACGTCTCGCTCACGCTGAGAAAAAATCTGAGACGGCGTGCAGCAAAGTCGCCGACGAGTCGGTCCGCGTGCCTCCTCGTGTCGCGCATCGTTCTCACACATCCACAAACTCACTTTGGCCTCACTAAAGCGATGCCTGAATCCTGAATCCTCAGATTTTAGATTAGGACGCTGTGGGCCCTCTAATAAGGGCACATGCACAATAACACACAAGTACATAATAAACATATTATATCATTCGCACAACGATTGTGTTGACTGTTGTCCGCGGGGTTAGCTTAGGAGGAGGGATGTGCGTGTTTGTCGGGCCGAGCGTTTTTGATCTCTGGGTCTGCGGGCGCCCGCCCGCCGCCTCTGAGGGGGTCGGGCCCCCTAGACTGAAAACAAAAACAAGCTCGAAAACAGCCAAAATCAGCCTGCGAGAGAGGCACTGCGCGCCGCTGACCTCATGTGGCGAATGTGTGCCGACACCAATACTGATCTAAAACCTGGAAACCCTTGTTCAAAGCCGACCCTAAGCGCCATCCTTCCTGCTCTCACCTGATGCTGCTTCCCCGCGCCGCCTCCTTCGGCCCCCTTGGGCGTATTTTCTACTTTCCCACTGGGGTCCCGGGCCCCCGCCCCCCGGGCCCCCTCTTGTTTTCTGTTTTTCAAAACGCCCGCCCGCCCGCCACCCCGAGGCGGCCCCCCACAGGAGACCCAGAGATCAAAAACGCTCGGCCTCGTCGATCGGGGGTGTCGAACCCTGCCACGAGTTTTTTACGTTTTGATTTTTGACTGCTCAAGGGAGCTCTCGCGTGAACTGGTAGAGTAATGAGTATCTGTTTTGTTGGGGAAAATAAATGGGCAACCTCAGCCTCTCAAAAGTCGTCGTCCCCACCATCCTCGTCTACGATGGCGGCGACGAAGCGGTCGATGGCGCGCTCGCCCTCCGAGATCTGGAGCAGCGCCAGCCGGCCCGCGCTGAGCAGCACCGCCGTCGCGATCAAGGCTACGATCCAGAAGGGCGAAGCCGGCAGCCGGTCCTGCAGCAGGCCCCTGCAGAAGCAGCCAGCCGGCACCGCGAGCGCCCACGCGGGAAGGAGGGGGAGCACGGCATCGCGCACCGTCCTGGCATTGGCAGGGAATGCACCAACGGCGGGGCTGACCGCAAACCACGCCAGCAGGAACGGGGCGGCGGTCGTCAGCACAGAGCCGTCGGCCGAGTTATGGTTGCCGCGGCCAATTGCGGCAAAGGTGAGCAGCGCCGCAGCGTCGGCCGCGCCGGTCCACAGCGCCGCACCGACGGCCGAACGCGGGGAGAACGGCTGCTGCTCCGACGATAGCGCACCGGCCAGTCGCTCTGCGACGGGTGGTTCTCCGGGCTCCTGCCCGGGCCGCTGCTCGGACGACTGCACCACCACGGCGCGGCTGGCGGCGGGAGCGGGCTTCCCCAGCGAAGGAGCGAAGGCGACGGCACTGGTGACATAAAGGGTGGCAAGGCTCAAACCGAGCCTGCTCATCGTGGCACAGTGCCGGTTGGGAGCGGAAAGACTTCAAGGCGAAGCACCTGGTGGTGCGATGGGCTCCCTCGCGTGTAGTGTCAGCGCGCTCGCAGGTGCAAAGGAAGAAACACGTGTGACGTGCAAAGGAAGAAACACGTGTGCTGGAGAAACGAAATAGCATGATGCAGGGTGGCGGGATGCCAGAGCACTCCGCCTTTCGTGAGCTCATCGAGGTCGAGGAGCCATGTGCCCGGAGGCCGATACCTGAGAACTCAGGCGTATCCTCAACCTCGGAACAAATTGCCCCGCGCTGCCGCAAAACGCTCCAGTGGCTCGCGTGCGTTCTGTTCCTCGCTTGTTCTGCCGCGCCTGTCGCGCTAGCTTTGAGATCCTGCTCAGAGCTCGAGTCCTGCTCAGAGACCATCGGGATGCTAAGTTCGTACATGAATGGCGGCGGCAGCCCACCTCGCCCACCGCCAAAGCTGCCGCCGCCGCCGCCGCGTATGCCGCCACCTCCATCAAGTCCGCCATCGCTGCCACCGCTGCCACAACCGCCTCCACCGGCGCCGCGCTTGCGTGATGCCATGCGCTGGCCAAACTGGATTCCGCGCTTCCCCAACGAGAGCCAGCGGTGCTTGGAGCATGCGCCAACGAAACACGTACTGCGAGCCGTCTAAAAGCTCATACAAAAGCTCGCGCAGCGGAGCGCACCCAGCGGGTTGCTTCTCACGAATAGGTGGTCTCCTGGCGGACCGGGTCGTCGCAGAGCACAGGGTCGCAGGGCGTGGAGCACAAAGTCTGCCCCTCCCTCGTCGACCTGTCCCACTGCGAGGTCTGCTGCTCTGCTCACCCAACCTTCACTGGGCCTTGCAGCCGCTCGGAAAATGCCGCGATCGCCCGTGCCCGGCCTGTCTGGGTGTGGAGAGGGGAACAGAGGGACAGAGGGCTGCCCGCCCCTGCCCCACCACTTTGTGTGTTGCCAGTTGCCTGCTCCTTCCGACCTGGCCTTCACCTCATTAGGCCGAGACGCAGAGGGTCGACCCGTACCAGCCACAGCGGTGCGAGTCCTTGTCCTGCTTGACAGCCTCCAGCACGGATCTAGACGGAGTAGTAACACCCCCGCCGTCGTCAGCCCTCTCCTCGTCCTCCTTGTCCTCCCTTGGCCAAGAGAGCAGCGTGCCGGTCTCGCGGGCGAAAGTCCGTCTCTCTGACTGCTGTTTGTTCCAAGGAAAGGTGCGTGCCGACAGCGAGGGCGGTCAACGCGACGGAGCAGGTGTACGAGCGCGCCGGGTTGAGCGCCGACTGCTGCGGCTCGCTCAGTTTCGTCTGCCACGCCTACGAGCAGTGGAGAGAGCGCTGCGAGTTGCTATGACCCGCTCCTCTCCTCTCTGCAACTCACTGGCTTTCCCCCTTGCAGCTGCGCTGCGTTGCGCCTCAAGAGAGGAGAGGAGAGAAGGCTTGGGCACCTCTTTGACGTGTCTCACCACATACACACGTACATGTACATGTAAGTATCTCACGGACGAGTCGCCGACCACACCCACAAAGAACCCCTGCACAAAGATCGCAAGGGCGGGGACCTGTTTCACACACCTTTTTACCCACATCTTCTATTAGAGGTGTCCGTTTTTATTTATTTATTTAATGCGTAAGTATGGGCTATGGCTAGGATCGGCTATGCAGCTGCGCAGTCGTACCATAAGGCATATCACACTGGGCAAATCGGCCGATTTCTCCCTCCCGCTAAATCATCACGGCCCCGTAACACCCGCTCCGCGCGCGGTCAAAGGCTTCCCAGGGCCGGTCCATGACATGAACCGATAGACACAAGCCAAAAAAAACGCACCTCTAAGCTTCTCGGGCACCCCGAGGCCCATACGGCGCCCCGGCGGGCCCCGGCGGAGGTCCGGCGCGGCGCTCCAAATCCGCACTTCGCGAGAGCTTCTACGGGAGTTCACGCGGCCTCCCCGCCTCGTGAGGCACACCCCACACCCACCACGAGTCCTGGGGCCGTGGGCGGACCTTTGGCCGCGGCGTCCGGAGCTTTGGTCGTCGAACATCGGCCCCCAACTAGGCCGTCGAGCGAACGTGTCCGGAGAGGCTCTCGGATGGGTCCGGCAGCGGTCCCATGGACCCAGAAGCTCGCCCCGGCGGAGCACTCACGGCTCGGCCCCCGCCCCTGGTCACCCAGACGTGCCCTTGGACAGGCGTAGGGGCTCGGATGACGACGTTGGCGCCCGCGACGACGCCCTTCCCGACGTCGCATCTGGCCGAGGCTACTCGCACGGGCGCGGCGGCGCGGATGATCACATGGTTTGGGACTCTGAGCGATGGCAGAGGCCTTTATTTGCAAACGAGGACGCCCCGCGAGGCCCCGTCGGCCGGGAGTGGTGAGTAGGACCATAAACAAGCACTATATCCCGTACCGCGACCAGCCCACACACAGCCCAAACCGCTGCCAAACCGGCCCTGGTCACGCCGGCCGGGAGGCTGCCGGGGCGCCCAAACAGTCCCTCACGAACGCCACACGGGCCACGCACCACGGCCCGTCCGGCGGCCCGAGTGCCGCCCCACACCCGCCCGACGCCCTCGGCCAGCCAGCGCCCACTCTGAGAGGCTTCACCGCCGCCAGCGCGCCGAGCGCGCCGCCCTCTCCTCGCGCCACACGGGCCCCTGGCCGCACGCCCGAGAGGCGGCCCATAATTTGAGTCGAGACGCGCCGCCGGCCAGCCAGCAGCTCGCCCGCCACCCGCAGAGTGCCGCCGCCGCCCCCAGCCCGCACTGGAGAGGCTCTTCCGGCCGCTAGCCGATGTCGCGTCGCCCGGCGGCTGCGCTGGCAGCGTGGCGGTGAGGGCGGTGGGGGAGATGGCGGCGGCGGGCTGGGCGGTGGCGGTGAGGGAGGTGGCGGCGACGGGGGCGGGGGTGACGGTGGCGGCGGGCTCGGTGGCGGCGGCGAGGGCGGCGGCGGCGAGGGCGGCGGCCCCCACGCCCGAGGGGGAGAGGGCGGGGGAGGGCTCGGCGGTGGCGGAGACGGGGGTGGTGTCGAGGGCGGCGGAGGCGAGGGCGGGGGCGGGCTCGGAGGCGGTGGTGACGGGGGTGGCGGCGAGGGCGGCGGTGGCGAGGGAGGCGGCGGCTATGGCGGGGGCGGGCTTGGGGGCCGAGGGCTGGGCTGGTGATGGTGGCGG
>NW_005199228.1:13392-14904 GCF_000372725.1 Emiliania huxleyi CCMP1516
GACGGTGAGGGCGGCTGGGGCAGCCGGGAAGGCAGCACAGCGCGAGGCGCGGCGCACCTCAAACTCGAGCGAGTAGCGGGAATATCACCCGCTGCTCCGGCGGGAGAGTGCTCCCCCGCCGCCCCCTGGGCCACCTCGAGTGACCTCGCAGCCCACACCGCGAGGCGCTGCTGTCAGCGGGGGGGTGTATCACCGCCGTATCAACACACTTGCCGCCGAGGGGCCCGGCGGGCTGAGGCGCGCAAGGCGGCTTTTGCTCCCGCGGGGCGGCTCTATCCGTCTCATCACGGCGTCCCGAGGTGTAGCCGTGTACCTGGCGGCAGGGCCATCACTCACGCGCCTACTCGCGGCACGAGGGAAGGCGTGACGCGACCGCGAGAGGCGAGATGGGTGATGGCGAGACAGTCGTTTGGCCCGTTTGAGGCAGGAGTGGTGGCCGCAAACGATGAGGACGACGAGGCATCGCGCCTGCTTTGGATGCAAAGTCCAGACCCACTGGCCTGAGGGGAGGGGCCTGGAATCCTGCCAGCACCTCCGCGCCGAAAAGCGTGATTGAGGATTTTCTGACGACATTTCTGACCGGGAGCGATCACCACCGCCCTTCTGGTGGTGTTTGCCGGTCGGGGGGGCGTCGGCACCACCGTCGTTCCGCGCGGATGTTGCAAACGGTGGCTCTGGGCGCCTATTTCGGCAGCCCCGGGGCGGGAGCCGAGGAGGGGCAGCCGTTGCGGTCCTGGCGCCATCGCAGCTCGGCGGCGCGTGGAGAGCCGAGCGGCTCCCAGCGATCCCGCGAGACAACGGCCCGCATCCGTCACGGATGCCGCGCCCACGCTGCGCGGCGCAAGCGCCATATGGGGGAAGCAGCTGGTCCGCGCCCCGTTTTCTGCAGTGTCGAGTACATTGTTCTTTGAGCTTAGCCTTCGATGTTATGAAACAACGCAAGGCGGACATGGCATATCGCTCTCGGGCCCACAGAACTTCGAGGCGCAGAGAACTCTGCAGTCTGCGCTGGAATTTAGTGGGTTGGCGAGAAGGGGGGGAGAGCCCAATGTGTTCTCCCCCCAGCCGAGACCCGCAGTGCGCAGACGGATTTAAGATGTAGAAGAGATGAAGTATACCAGACCATGCGGACAAGGACATGAGGTATGCAGTGTGTTGTGTGTCTGGAGTCTGCCTCCTGTACACCAGCCTCCCACGAACACCGAGTCTGCGCCCGCCAAAACACGTACTACGGCCGCCTATGGTCGCACATGCACGTTCGCGCAATGAGAGCTGCCTCAAAGAGCTGCCCCCCCCCCCCCTCCCTAGTACTTGATGCCCTTGGAGTCGAGCAGCTTGCCGAGCGGCGACTCGGGCTTGATGGGCGGCTTGAAGGGGTAGTACTTGCCCGGTGGTCCCGGGTTCTTGACCAGCTCCTCCTTGATGATGCCCTCGACCGTCTCGCGGAAGTGTGCAATCTCGTACACCTTCTCGGCCGCCGCCGCGGGCACGACGACCACGCCGTCCTGGTCG
>NW_005199228.1:15044-18528 GCF_000372725.1 Emiliania huxleyi CCMP1516
GGGCCGCTGCGGGACCATGCGCAGCGTGATCGCGCGGCCCTTGCACTTTTGGCCCGGCTTCAGGCCGGGGGGCACCCTCCACCATCGCCGGAGGCCAGCCCATGACCCAGAGGCCGTCGACGAGCGCCTGCGTCGAGAGAGTGCCGAGCTTTTCGAGCATCTCGTCGGAAACGGCACCGCCCGAGGCGGGGCCCGTCGCGAGCCCGCGGCACGCCAGCAGCGCGGGCGCCGCAGCGCAGAGCGGCGCCGCACGGCGGAGCGCGGGCGCCGCACGGCGGAGCGCGGGCGCCGCAGTCGAGCGGAGCATGGCGAAGTGTTGCGATGAAACGAACAAAAAAATGTCGCGGCTTTTTCTTTAAAATAAACACCCATCGCACGGGCGGGGAGCTGTTCCTTTTACCCATCTCCTAAATGAACGGCCTTTCATTGACGGCGTGCTGCCTGCTCACAATCCCTGTGTGCCCGTGAGAAGAACAAATTGCCACATGACCGCTCTCCCCGATGAGTTCACTCTCCGCCGCTCGCCTCGATCTTTTTGGGCAGCAGCTGGTTTGACAAGTCCTCCCCGTGGCCTAGGCAGCCGTCGTCGCCCTTGCCCCAGGTAAAGACAGCGCCGTCGGCGGTGATGGCGATGCTGCGGCGGGCCCATGCGGACACAGCGACGACACGCTGGCCAGCAAAGGCCTCGACCTTCTTCGGCAGCAGCTGGCGCCGCTGGTCGCCGTGGCCCAGCATGCCATAGATTCCACCGCCCCAGCTCCAGACGGCGCCGTCAGCGGTGAGGGCGAGGCTGTGGTGCTGTCCAGCCGACATAGCGACCACGCGTTGGTCAGCAAAGGCCTCGACCTTCTTCGGCAGCAGCTGGCTCTGCTCGTCGCCGTGGCCCAACATGCCATTGGCTCCCAAGCCCCAGCTCCAGACAGCACCGCTGGCAGTGATGGCGATGCTGTGATCGTGTCCTGCCGAGACAGCGACGACGCGCTGCTCCGCCAAGGCCTCGACCTTCTTGGGCAGCAGCTGGTGCTGCTCGACGCCGTGGCCCAACCGGCCGTTGTATCCATAGCCCCAGCTCCAGACGGCGCCGTCGGCAGTGATGGCGAGGCTGTGGGCGTCTCCAGCCGACACAGCGACGACGCGCTGCCCAGCGAATGCCTCGATCTTCTTCGGCAGCAGCTGGCTCTGCTCGTCGCCGTGGCCCAACATGCCATTTGCTCCCAAGCCCCAGCTCCAAACGGCGCCGGTGGCGGTGAGGGGGAGGCTGTGCGCCCCTCCAGCCGACACAGCGACGACGCGCTGGCCAGCTAACGCCTCGACCTTCTTGGGCGGCGACTTGCTCTGCTCGTCGCCGTGGCCCAACTGGCTTGCGGCTCCCCAACCCCAGCTCCAGACGCTGCCGCCGCCGGCAAGGGCGAGGCTGTGGACATCTCCAGCCGACACGCTCACGGCGCGCTCGTCGCCCAGCGAGGAGGGGAGGCGGGTCGGCTTGTTGAGCTGCGTCACGCCCTCGCCGTGCCCGAGCAGCGCTGGATTCCAGTCCGGCGCCCTGCCGCACGTCGAGAGCCTCCCCTCGCCATCGATGAAGACGCTGTGGAACACGCCTGCCGCCGCCCTCACCGGCGGGTTGGACTCGCACAGCCGCGCAGCGAAGCACAGCCACCTCACGGCACAACCCTCGCCCTCCGGCAGCGCCGGCAGCTCGAAGCCGCGCTCTTGCGCCCACAAGCGGATGGCCTCCACCGCAAGCGAGGCGTGGAAGAGGAGGGAGACGGCCGCGGCGCGAGCAATGTCGACGGGGTCGCAGCGAGAGACGACGCGCACGAGGAGGTCCGTGGGGAGGTCGAGGAGGCGGGCGGGCGGCGGCGTGTCTGGCGAGGGGGCGGCGGTGGAGACGGAGGCGAGGCGGCGCGAGCGGCGGCGCGGTGGGGTGGACATCGCGAGAAAAGAATTTAACGTGCTCGGGCCAGTTGGGGGGGGCAAACCCTGCCCGGCCCCTAGGACCCCAGGTAAGGCCCAGGTGTGGCCTAGGGCATCAGAAGGGACCAAGAGGAGTCCAGTCTGAGCCATAGAGCCCATGTCTTTGCCCCCGAAGGTCGCGTTCAAATGCCCGGAACGGCCGTCTCAGTGGTGTCCGGCCGGCGCGATCACCGAGCTGTGACGCTCAGGGAAGCCCGATGAGGTACTGGTTTCTTTGCCCAGGGCTGGCCTACGGCCCGTGCTGGATCAGCTGAGCAAGGTTTGGGGAGAATCCTATATTGGGATCTTCAGATATTTTGACGGATGACCAAAATCACCCCGTTTTTGCCCATTTTACCAGTGGAATTCATGAAACGAACAAAAGAATTTACAAATGTGGGAGCTCCAAACTCCGAACAAAGAAATCTCTATAGGTTCTCGAGGTGGATATCCTTTGGCCGCGTTGAAAGAAATCTGGTTTTGCCTTCTTTCTTTCTGCAGAGGGGCTTGTATAGTAAAATTCTTTCTTTCTTTTCTATCGCTCGCACACGCCACATCCATCTTTGCGTGAGTGAGTGAGTGTGTGTGTGTATCGCGCGCCTTGCGGGGGGGGCGCGGAAAAGAGGAACCTCTTAGCGCCCTCGCCATGGTGCTGCAAGCAGCGCCGGGCGACGACGACTTACCGCCTCCCGGTCCCCCTCGGCACACCTCCGCTGCTCAATGTTTGACGACTCGAACCCGTGAAGCTTCCCCGCGCGCGGGTTACCCCGCACACGGGTCAGCCTGCCAGCCACAAATCCACGCAAGCGTGGTCCGCGCGCATGGCATACAGGCGTCCGCCAGACAGCGCAGAGGCTAGGCGACCGGGGAAGGACTAGCTCAAGGGCAACACAGCGTCACCAGCCGTTGGCGCGCAGAACGAGTCTGCGGCCCCCGGTAGGACGAGCGGCCCGCACAGGTCACGAGCAGACAGCGCCTGCTGGCCATTTCGAGACATTCGCAAAGAACGCTAGCTACATGGGAGGGCTTCGTGAAGGATGGATTGAAAAACATTCCAACAAAGAAGAGGCGACGGGAGGAACCGGCAGAGGATGCAGTGACGTGACACACACACACACACACACACACACACACACACACACACACACACACACACACACACACACACACACACACACACACACACACACACACACACACACACACACACACACACACACACACACACACACACACACACACACACACACACACACACACACACACACACACACACACACCGCTCACCCACGCGCACCGGGCCTTGCACTTTAAATGCCGTGGGGCTCCTGTCGTTAGACGTGGAGACGCGAGGGTCGCCCCCCCTTGCCCCACCACCTCGTGTGTGTGGAGAAGTCTACCTTACCTTACCTTACCGGGTGGGACGAGTGCGCGACGCGGACGAACCGCTCAATGTGGCCGGCAGCTCGCGCTGCCGGCGGGGTTGGTTGGGGAGAACCGGCACGGGGAAGGCCGGTCTCCCCGGAGGGGT
>NW_005199228.1:30320-58118 GCF_000372725.1 Emiliania huxleyi CCMP1516
CGGGGGCCCCCGGAGGCACACCGTGCGCCGCGGACCGCGCCGCAGACAGTGCGGAAAGGGGGGGGGCCCGGCTCCACTAGTCTCCACTATCTAGAACTAGCACCGATCTAACCTGGTCTAACAGAGGGCAGATTTGGAGAGATCTCGAGGAGTACATACAGATAGACCCTCTAACCATCAGAAAACTCCAACCTGATCGGTCGTACTGACCGCCGACAGATCACTTCAGACAGCAGACAGGCCGACGTCTGCACGCGGCCGGCCGGGCGAGAGGCTTGACACGATCCGACCCTGCGACCCTGACGCTGCTGCTCTAGCTATCAGCCATGCACTGCTGACTGCTGCCACAATATGCGACCGGTGCTGGCCCACTTGGCGGCCTTCCCGGTCAGTGGTGAGGCGCAGTCCAGAGCTGTCGATGGCGCGATGCCGCACTGGTCCCACATTGGTAACACGAGACCACCACCTTTGCCGGTCCAAGAGAGAGGCACCGGCGCTGTCCTGAGAAAGTGCATGGTCCCTCTTGACTGCCCATGCGCGCGAGGCTGTGTAGGCATAGCCTCGAGATTGCCAGCAGCCAATCCGAGGCGACGCGCATTGCGCCAGAAGCGTGCACACGATGGAAGGACACCTTCCTACTGGCCGTACGATCAGGTCGTCACTGAATGCTTGATACTAAGGCCGCGAGCTATGCAGGTGATCAATTGTGCAGCACGGCACGGTCAGCAGCGCCGACAGGCTGTCGCAAGGCGTGATAGCATGGCCGCAAGTACGCCGAAGCATGGCCGCAAAAACAAGTGAAAAATCGCGCAAAAAAGAAAAAATGACCAAACCGATCCGGCGCCAATGCCGTCCTATGCCTGTCCGACCTGTGGCGAGCGCTTCAAGAAGTGGTCGGTTTGCAAAGCACACCTGGAACTGATGCGCCACACTGGGAAGCAGCACGAGTGTCGCGTTGACAAGCAGTCGGGCCAGCTCAAGAAGCACGCAGACCTGCCAGACTCTGCTGCTCTGAGTGACGGTGCCGCCTTCTGGGTGCAGCTCCTCCAGCAGGAAATGGCGGCGCAGGAGGAGCAGGTGCAGCACCGTCTCGAGACATGGAGCAACGAGGCGCTCTGTCAAGAGGGGCTCAGACTGCATGGGCTCGAGGCGCGGCTGCACATGCACGACGGAACCCTCACCCTCCGCAGCGCTGCGGGTACGCGGCTGGCATACAACGTGTTCGCGCTTGGTGACGTCGGCATCGTGTCGCACGAATCGACGAGTGTGCTGGCGCTGGGCTGTGTGACAAGCGTGAGCGGGTCCATGCTGCAGCTCACACTGAAGCGGGGCACGGCGATAGACAGCGCGCTGCTCTCGCCTCGTGGTGGTACGTTCCGCATCGACAAGGGATTTCAGCAGACCCCATTCGACCGCATGCACTCAGCGATACAGCGATGCGACCAGCGCAGCGCGCAGAAGGAGCGCTCCCAAGTGTGGGATGCGGTCCTGCCATTGCTCAAAACGCCCACCGTAGTGACGCGGTGTGAGGGATCCCCATCCTCTGCCGGCGAGTGCGGCGCGCCCTGCCTGGGCTCCGCAGTCGCACCCATGTCGTGGCTCAACGCTAGCCAGCAGCGGGCGGTAGACGCCACTCTTAGCCTCCCCATCTCACTGATCCATGGACCCCCTGGCACTGGCAAGACTACGGTGCTCGCCAGCGCAGTGCATGCGGCGCTGCGGCAGCGGAGCGGCACCAGAGTCCTCCTGCTCGCTGAGACCAACACCGCCGTCGACAACCTGGTGCACGCCGTATTCAAGCGCTCTGGCTCGCAGCTGGCGCCGGGCGAGCTGGTGCGCGTGGGAGCGTGCTCGGGCTCAGTGCCGCCTGAGCTTGCGCGGTGCTCGCTGCTGGCTCTCGCAAAGGCGCACGCGAGCGCACCTGAGCTGAGTGAGCTCAAGGAGGCGATGCTGGCCTGCGAGAAGCCTTCCCAGAAGCGGCGGCTGTGGGAGCGCATTCAGCAGCTCGAGCTCGCCATCCAGCACGAGCTCATCGCCAACGCTGCGGTGGTGGCCACCACACTGATTGGCAGCGGCAGCGGCATCTTCCCGCCGGGCGCCGCCTTCACAATGTTCGTCCTCGACGAGGGCACGCAGGCGACGCTGCCTGCCGCCCTCGTCCCACTCAACCTGCTCGACAGCAAGCGGCCGGAGGCGCAGCGCGTCGTCTTCGCCGGCGACCACAAGCAGCTGCCTCCGACGGTGATCTCGCTGCGGGCGAGGGAGGGCGGGCTGGCGGTGCCTGTATTCGAGATGTTGCTCGGCGCAGGCTGCCCCAAGCTGTTGCTCAACACGCAGTACAGGATGGACGCCGCCATAAGCGCGTTCCCGCTGCGGCACTTCTACGGAGGGGCCGTGTCCAATGCACCAGTCGCCGAGCGCCCACCCTCGCCGGTCGCAGTGCAGCTCAAGCGCCTCGTACGCTGGCCGCGCAGCGATTGGCCGGTGGCACTGGTGCGCATGGAGCACGCGTGGGAGCAGGTCGATGCGCGCGGCTCCAAGGTGAACCCTTGCGAGGCGTCTGCTGTCGTCGACTGCGTCGCCCGACTGCGGCGCGCATGTCCGACGCTGCTCGCGAGCGGCAACGACGACACTGCTGGTGTGGCCGTGATAACGCACTACCTCGGGCAGAAGGCGCTCATCCAGACCAGGCTGCGGCAGATGCAGCAGGCGCACGGCGTGGTGGTCTCGACCGTCGACGGCTTCCAGGGGCAAGAGGCGCACTTGGTCATCATCTCCATGGTCAGAGCCAACGACCGCGGCCGCGTGGGGTTCCTCGCCGACCAGCGGCGGCTGAACGTAGCGCTGACGCGCGCGCGCTCCGGGCTGATCGTGCTCGGCCATGCCGGCACGCTGAGAGCCGACGAGCACCTGCGCGCGTGGCTCGCCTGGGCGGAGGACGCTCGCTGCACCGTCCGCTCCGTGCAAGAGCTTTTGCTCCCGCCGCAACCTCCGGCGCAGGCGTGCGCGCACCGCGTCAGCGATCACGACACGGCGAAGCGGAAAGCCGAGCTCGCGACGCATGCCGCGAAAGCGGCGAGGGCACAGCTGGAGGCGGCAGAGGCACGGGCACAGCTGACTGCGGCGCAGGCACGGGCCACCGCGGCAGAGCGAGCAGCACAGGATTCGGGAACTGCAACGGAAGCAGAGGTTCGACCTCGTGTCAGCTCGCCGGTGCCTCCAAGCAAGCCTTTGGCAGCGCAAGCCTCCACGGCTAAGCAGCTGGCGGGTGCGCGAGAGGTGCTGGTGCGGCTCGACCGCATGGGTGGTGACGACCCTGAGGTGGACAGGATGAAAGCCAAGCTGCAAGAGAAGATTGCGGGTCTTGAGAGCCGCATCGCCATCGAAGGCAAGCCGTGACTCGTAATGGACCGATTGCGATTCAGGATTCACGTATTGGCTCTCCTCCTCGTGCTTTTAGGTGTTACATTACCTCCGCCTTAGCCTCCACTGAATACCTTGAGTTGTTCAAGAGAACAAGACTGGCAGTGTGTGAAGTGTGAGTCTTTCGGGTCGCCCCGCCTCTGAGCCCTGGTCTCTGACAGTCTGACAGCAAACCCCGGACAGCGGTCAGCGCCTGACAGTGCCCGACAGCCTGACAACGCTGTAGCGCTGACAGCACTTTCTCCGACAGTCTGACAGCACGTACTTCTGACAGCATGACAGCAGAGTCTGACAGTCGAGGTGCTCCGTCGCTGTCAGGCCCTAACGTGACAGCCTGTTGGGAGGCTCCACGTTCGAGATGAGCGCGCGCGTCACAGCGCAGGCCAGGTCTCCACACTGGCCGCGGCACCAAGCTCCCGCGGTCTGCACGCTAGGAGTGGTCCGCTCTCGCAATGATGAATACTATTACGAAAAGTACAAGTTCCAGGCGCGTCCCACGCGGGGACGCGGTGCGCGTCTGTGCGTAATACGCATTCGCAGCGTATAGGTGATGTACATAGAGCCGGAAAGCCATATACACCGTGTGATCACAACTCCGCTCCAACCACAGTACCAGACGTCGCACCGGCACACGTCGACACGTGTCGGTCGACGGCATGCGGACACACCCGACACACTCGTTGAGGGTCTCTCTCCAAAACGAGACGCGCGCCGATGAGCACGTTGCTGAGAGCGGTCTCTACTCTCTTCGACCTCTCAGCCTACTTTAGGGTCGATGGTCGTGACCCTCTCCGTTCTATTGCCGCGGGTGAGCCGACCGAGTACGGTGGCATTCTGCCCAGAGTTGCGTTCGAAAAAGGCCATGCTATCGTAAAGATGCACGCCCGCAACCATCGACGCCCACGAGGGACCGAGCGGCCTGGTCTTCGGCGCGCGGTGGCAGCGGCGGCCAGCTTGGTTGCAGCCCTGCCAGCGGTTGTGCATGCCAAGGAAGGCATCCGAGTAGAGGCTGCTGAAGTCGCGCGGGTGGTTACAAAAGGTCGAGTCGTGCCCAGGTCCCGAGCAGCGCGCGAGCACGTGTAGGTCCTCGATGACATAGATGGACTTGTCACGCATGCACTGGTCGCTCTCGAAGAGAAGCTGCAGACTCAGCTGCACCATCCGCGCAATGTGTGCGCCGTCGTCGATGACGATGTCGAATGGGCCGTACTTGGCGCAGATGGAGCGAAGGAAGTCGGGGTCTTCCTGCGAGCCAATCTCAATGTACCGGCGCTCGCCCACTGATTCGGTGCGCTTGCATGCGGGGTTGAGGTCGACGCCCACGTACGTGAGCGACGGCCCGTACCATCGCTTCCATGCGATTGCGCTGCCGCCAGAGCTGACGCCAATTTCGAGCATTCGCAGCGGCGAGCCGTTGTCTCGGGCCGGGAGGTGCTGCTCGTAGTGCGGTGCGTAGTGAACCCACCGATCGAGGTAGTAGTCGCTTGGCGGGTGATTGCGCCAGTGCTCGAGGAGGGCTGACTGCGAGCGTGCCTGAGGGACGAGCATGGCGACCAACAGCAGTGCAGGCTGGCACATCGTTTGCATGCTGGCCGTCAATTCTCTGGTCGACGGCGGTCAATCTCACGATTGTCGATCAAAACCGGCGGGCTTTGTGACGCCGTTTACGCAATCGTTTTTTGGCTTCGCTTTCTCTTTTGCTTGTTTTTATTTTGTTTTTTCTTTTGCGAAGCGACGGAGAGGGGGGGGCGGGCGGGCGCTAACCACGGACTACTACATGTCGAAGGTTCGAGGACGACTACTCGCCGCCTGGGCCGCTCGGGGCGCGCGGCTCCGTCAAGGACCGGGCGCGCCCCAGACCCGGCGCGGCAAAGGTCCCACTCTGACGTAAAGAGGGGAGGCACGGTCGGCAGCCCAACCCGTCAACTACTCTCATCTCCTGGTGCTCCGTCCTGTGCAACAGCGGTCCGGCAGACT
This sequence comes from Emiliania huxleyi CCMP1516, assembly GCF_000372725.1. Lineage (NCBI taxonomy): Eukaryota > Haptophyta > Isochrysidales > Noelaerhabdaceae > Emiliania > Emiliania huxleyi. Next base: position 35,721 of record NW_005199228.1, read on the forward strand.
GCCCCCAAGGCCCCCCGGGCCGCTGGCACTGCGGGTTTGGGAGTTATGCTTAGGCACAGCTTCGGCGATGGCAGCCCCTCTCTGGGGTGTTGCATAGGTGGGAAGTCTCCCCCACTGGTCTCCTCCTTCCCGTTTTTTCTTTTCTTTTGAGAGCAGCACGCCCGGGTTTGTCTTGTATGTGCGTGTCGGGGGTGCGTGCCAGTGAGGGGTGAAAGAGGGCGGGGGTGCGCAAGGCCAGGGGCTCAACCATCCGTCGGCTCGTCAGGGTTGGAGAAGGGGGGGGGGGGAGTCTGGACGGTCGGCGAGGGGGTTGTAGTGGGCTGGGCGTACGTGGGCTGGGTTCACAGCGGTTACCTTATTCTTGCATTTTTGCTCCCGGCTAAGGGAGCAAGCAAGCCCACTCAACCCCAAGTACTCACCGTTCTTACAGTGGTGTAGCTTGTGCAGAGGCTGCAGCCTCTGTTGGGGCGGAACGCGCGGGGTTTTCGGCGCGATGCCCTCGGCGAGTACACGCTACTGCTGTGCCGCACGCTCTCCTGCGCGCGCGTGACGTGTGGGACGCGTGCGCTGCGCTCAAACGTCGCGATTTGGCGATAGGCGCTCGAGCCGGCGCACAGCGGATAGGTGCGCCGCGCAGGGGGGGTCGGAGGGGTGCGAGAGGGGGCGTGGGTCGGGCGCGCACCGGCTGGCTCCGGGAGCGGCCGTCACGTCGAGGAGTGGGGCTGTCGGCGGCTCGAGCGCCGAGGCGAGCCGCTCTGCTGCGCCGCCGACAGCCCCTCTTCCGAGCCGGCGCGTGGAGGCGAGCCGCGGCCGGTGTCGCTGGTGCGGGGGCGGCGAGGGTTCATCGGCCGGCAGCGAGAGCGACCGTCATGAATCGCGCCACCAAGACCGCGCGGCACGTACGCGCACTTGCCGGCCTCGAGGCGCGCTCTCCTTGCGCGGCATGCCCTGTGTGTGTCAGCGCTTCGCCTCGGAGCCGCTCGACTGTACGAGAGTCGGGCTCCGGCCCTCGGTACCACGGCAGCGACGGCGTGCTCCCTTCCGGCCGCGACAGGCGCGAGGCGGGTGGCGGTGCAGCGGCTGCTGATGCTGCTGCCGCGCAGAGCTGTCGTGCACCCGAGAAGTGGCACACAGCTCGAAGGCGGCGTCGGCGACCGCCGCGCTGGCTCTCTCTCCTCGGCAGACGCCGCGTCGCTTCTCGGCGGCGGCAGCTGCTTCGCCGCGAGAGTAGCGAGGCGACGCACGCGCCTCCGCTCTGCGGCAGCAGCCTCTAGCGAACGCGCCGGCATAGCGCCGGGCCGGGCGAGGGCGAGCCGAGAAACACGTTGTGACGGCCCTCGTGTGAATCGCTTATCCGGCGCTCGAGGAAATAACACGGTTCGGGCTTCAAGTTACTTCGAAACCTGAGAGAGATTTTTAGCAATACCAAACAACTCTAACACTCACACGTAATTTGGGGGGCCTGGAGCCCTGTTCACGCGCGCGCGAGACGTGCAGACAGGGTTGCCAGGTGAGAGCGAATGGCGCGGTTCACGCCTCGCACAACAGAGAGAGAGATGCGCTCTGCATGGTGGGACATAAAAGAGAGCGAGTACTTGGGCGAGTAGGCCGTGCGGTCAACGCTGCCGCGCGCGACTTTGCGCGCGAGGCGGCGCAGCTTACGTGGAACGTGCAATCACGGCCCCACCGCTCCTCCTCCCGACGGCCTCGGAGGCTGCGATGAATGCGATCCGCTCCCTAGTGCTTATCCTGGGCGTTGCCACACAACGAGGCCATCCATGATAGCGGGTCCTTGACGATGACCAGCGGGAGGGTGCTCTCCACGTCGGAGACGTTGTCGGGTGCAGTCACGGCGTGTCTCCCGCGCCACGTAGCCGGGCTGTGCTTGCCCCACGGCGCAGATCCGGCCGACACTCGCGCGTACCGTAACACTGCTTTGCCATCGCGGCTCTGCTCTGCACTCTCGCGGCCCGGCATGGCGCACCGCTCCACCAGCAACTGCTGCAGCAGGCTTGTGCCCCTGTTGAAGAGGCCGGCGACACCAAAGCGGCGGCGCACCACGGGTGTCGCGGCGCGGTACGCCTGGCAGCGGTCGAGGCCGAGGATTTGAGGCCCACCGTACAATGGAGGTACCAGCCCCCTTGCTGCGTCCACCCCAAACTCTTGCGCGGCGTCGAACTGCGGCCGGTTCTTGCCAGAGGACCACACGAGGTGGTCGTCGAGGGAGCAGCCGGAGCCGCGCGCGCAGCCCATCTCGAGCTCGATGGAGGTGCAGAGCCGCCCACCCGCCGCAATGCACACCGCCTCCGCCTCGACAAACGTCGCGTTGGTGTGGCAGCCTGCACCGGGGGAGGTTCAAGCTCTTGAGGCGGCCGTGGAGCGGGTGGGTTGGGTGACAGGGAGGAGCAACGGGAAGGACCGCGCCACAACTCCTCGCGTGCATCTAGGGAGGCCGACCGCCCATGCTTGCGCTGTCCGAGTCGGCCCAGACGATGCACCTGGGTCTCTGAGGTCGATACTAGCGTCTATAACTTGCCACAAGCATGCTTTACAAAAGTCCTGCTGAGCGGGACTCGCAGAACCGCCGTCCGCGCGCGCTGTGAACAGTGCCATGGTCGAACGTTGTTCGACGACGTCGAGCTGGTGACGGTCCAGTAACCGACAGTGTATCTATCTCTAGGGTTAAGTCACAGGGTTTGCGCCCCTCGAAAGGCTGCAAGGGGAGCCGACCCCGTGGTTCGTGCGAGGCAAATCGCTAGAAAGTCGTCGAGTTGGGCCCCGGTTTAATCGCTGGGCACTTGGAGCACTTGGAGTGCAGTCATCAGCCTCACATCCAGGGCCGGGGAGCTAAGAAGCGCACCCAGCGGGCCGGATGATCGGGATCGGGCTATGGGCTAGAGAGCCCTGGCAGACGCCAGGCCACAGACCCGACCGCAGACCTCTCGCGCAGCAGCCGCGCCCGCTCCAGGACCGCGGCGGCGCGCAGAGGCGGCGACGTTGCTGGCGGCCCTGCGCGGCGCAACCACGAGCGGCCGCGCTGTGGCGACCGCCCGTGGCGCCCTGCCGGTGTGGTGCCCGTGGTGGCGCTGAAAGGCGACACGGCCGCCGCGTCCCTCACCCGCCGCACGCATCGCGCGCGATGGCCTCGCTCACCTGCCGGGGCGCCGCACATGACTGACCAACTAATGTCAATTAGCCACTAAGCAGCAACTCGCTCACCTGCCTGGCGCCGCACATGACCAGCGGCACGCCGTTGCCTGTGGACAGGTCTAGGACATGTCATGGACACGTCTCGAGCACATGAACATGACCGGCGGCACGCCGTTGCCTGGCCGCGCGGAGGCGCCGGCAAAGTACAGGTTGCGCACCCTCGGGTGGCGCGGGCCGGGCCGGAGGAAGGAGAGCTGGTTGAGGCTGGAGGCGAGGCCAAACACGGCGCCTGCGTCGGCGGCAGGGGGTGAAGAGGCGCGCGCGCGCCGGGGGAGGAGGGCGAGGCGGCCGCGCCGCGGGCGAAGCCGTGCTCGCTGAACTCTCGGCTCATCTCGGCTCATCTCGGCTCATCTCGCGCCGCGAGCGAGGCCGTACTCGCGCCGCCACCGAGCCGGCGGGATGACGGACTCGTGGCGAATGCTCTGCTGCCACCCTGCCATGCCAGGCAAGCGGGCCAGCCGCTCGACGACAGACGCCCGCCCCGCCGCCGCCCACACGTCGGACAGCGCCTCGGCCTCCGCCTCGGAGGCGCCGACCGGCAGCGGTGGCGTCGGGAGGAGAACCTACCGGGAGAGGCTCCGGGGAGGCTCTGACAAGGCTCGGGCTCCAAAAGGCTCGGCGGCGTCGGGAGGAGCGCCGTGATGGCGTCGCATCCGGCAGGAGCTGCGGTCGGGTCGGTCCTCGTCGGGCAGTGCACCTGCGGACACCTCTCGGACATGTCATGGACGTGTCCTGGACACGGCGGTCCTCGTCGGGCAGTGCACCTGCGGACACGTCTCGGACATGTCATGGACGTGTCCTGGACACGGCGGTCCTCGTCGGGCAGTGCACCTGCGGACGCAGACGCTCGTGAAGAGAGACCTGTCCGCAGCGAGCAGACGCCCCTAGTCGGGCGGCGCACGTAGAAATGGCCCGGGGCCCAGGTGGGGGCTGCGGCCACGGGCAGGAAGCTCGAGGCCCGGCGGGCGCCAAAGAGCGACTCCCACGGCGCCTGGCCCAAGTCCTCTGCAAAGACGATGGTGTGGTGCGCGAGCGCGTCGGCAAACTGCGCGTCGAGGGCAAAGGAGAGGGACAGCACGGAGGAGGAGGAGGCGGCGGACCGCAGCTTGTCGGCCCTGGAGAGGTGTGGCGGCAGCAGCGCCTCCTCCGCGGCGGGCAGGTCCGCGTTGCAAAGCACCTTCCGGCGGGCGGAGGGCCCTCCTATTCCCTTCTCGCTGTTCTCTCTCTCTCTCTCTTCTCCTCTCTTCTCTTCCGTTCGAGCCCTCGCGGCAGCCGCCGCCGCGAGCAGAGGCACACGCTCAGTCCTCCCCACACGCCCTCGCCTCGGGGAGGCTCCGATCTCGGGCGCAATCTTGGCTGGCGATCTCGGGCGCAATCTCGGCTGGCGATCTCGGGCGCAATCTCGGCTGGGGGCCCGCACGATGTCGGCGGCGAAGCTCGACTCGGAGCCATCGCCGTCGACGATCCGAACGCCCGTCGCAGCAGCGCCGCTCTCGCCCGCCTCCCCGCCCTCCTGGGTGACCTCGACTCGCGTGACGGCCACGCCTGCGAGATTGGCCGAGATCAGCCCGAGATCAGCCGAGACGCCGCGTGAAGAAGATCAGGGTTGGAACACGCAGTGTCGTCCAGCCGAGTGCCGATACAGCCGAATACCGATACACCGGCGCCGGTTCGCACCCGCACGCCGACCTTCTCGCACTGCTCGAGCAGCCTCCTCCTCACGCGCCCGAACCCGTCCCGCGGATAGCGAACGCCGTACGACGCGGCGTCCAGCTCCATCGCCTGCAGCAGCGAGACGACGCGAGATTGGCCGAGACCAGCCCGAGATCCGCCCGAGATTGGACCTCCATCGCCTGCAGCAGCGAGAAGACGGCGGGCGCCTCGTATGGCGACAGGCCGACGTACCTACTCGCTCGGAAGACTCGAGTGGCCTCGGATGTGTAGGCGCGGCTAGGCGCGGTGAGAGGCCAGGCGCACACAAAAACACAACCCCGCGACCAAAGACGCACAAGCACAGGCAGTCGAGAAGGGAGAGACAGCGACGGCAGTCAGAAGTCAGCGCTGGGTCCCAGGAAGGCGAATGCGATGACGGCCTCTAGTGCGAGCTCTAGCTGGCGCACAGGTCTTGGAAGGAGTCTAGTGTGAGCTCTAGCTGCCGCACAGGTCTTGGAAGGAGTCTAGTGTGAGCTCTAGCTGCGCACAGGTCTTGGAAGGAGTCTAGTGTGAGCTCTAGCTGCGCACAGGTCTTGGAAGGAGTCTAGTGTGAGCTCTAGCTGCGCACAGGTCTTGGAAGGAGTCTAGTGTGAGCTCTAGCTGCGCACAGGTCTTGGAAGGAGTCTAGTGTGAGCTCTAGCTGCGCACAGGTCTTGGAAGGAGTCTAGTGTGAGCTCTAGCTGGCGCACAGGTCTTGGAAGGAGTCTAGTGTGAGCTCTAGCTGCGCACAGGTCTTGGAAGGAGTCTAGTGCGAGCTCTAGCTGGCGCACAGGTCTTGGAAGGAGTCTAGTGCGAGCTCTAGCTGGCGCACAGGTCTTGGAAGGAGTCTAGTGTGAGCTCTAGCTGCGCACAGGTCTTGGAAGGAGTCTAGTGTGAGCTCTAGCTGGCGCACAGGTCTTGGAAGGAGAGCAGGGCGCGGACCTTGTCCGAGGTTGGGAAGTAGCGGCGGAGCTGCTGCATGTGCGATTGGCCTGTCCAAGGGCGGGCGGCGTAAAGAGACGCGGACCGCAAGGGCGGGCTGCCGCCTCCGCGGCTCGCGCCCACGGGTAGGTTGGCGGGGAAGTTGCGGAGCGCCGACCTCGCAAAGGCGGGCAGGACGGCCGTGACCGTCTTAACGTCCCACCGCTCCTCGATGGCCAGCGGCCAGCCGCCGTCGAGGGCGGCGGTCGCGGCGGCCATGTACGCGTCGAATCGCTCCATCGAGTCGCCAGGCCAGCCCTCGAGACGCTCGATCGCGGCGGCGAACTCCTCGCGCCGCCGCGCCGGGTCGAGCTGGATGGGAGCGGTGCCGGCCGGGTCGTCCCCAAAGAAAACGTGGTAGAAGGGCGCGGCGACCGGAGACATCTCGAGCGGTTCCGGGTCGCCGAGCAGCTCAAAGGTCTCTCGGTAGACCTCGGGCATCAGCAGCAGAGAAGGGCCGGAGTCGAACCGCCACTCGCCAGCCGGGCCGAGCCGGTGCTCGCCGAGCCGGCCGCCGGCAACCGGCCGCTGCTCGAGAACGGTCACCGCCGCTCCCTGCCTCGCGAGAAGGCCGGCCGCGACGAGGCCGCCGACGCCGCCGCCGACGACGGCGACCGTCTTGCCTGCGAGCGGCGGCGGCGAGGAGAGGGCGAGCTCCATGGCAACGTTTCGCTCTAAGCTCGCGCTCAGTCAAGCTCGCGCTGCCGCCGACACGGAAATGGCCGTCACGGGACTGGCCTTCACGGGACTGGCGCTCTCGGACGATGAGATGCGCGACAGCAAGATGTACAGTGCGCCGAAGCTCTTTGGCACCGGCGCAGCTGCCTCTCTGCAGAACCTCGACGAGAGGGCCACCGACAAGCAGCTCACCTGCCCGTCAATCCTCGACACGTCGGTCGCCAACCACGCGTCGTCCGCTGCGGCCGCCAACCACCTCTCTTCACGGAACGGATGCTAATGGTGCGGATCTGCCGGCAGAAGCTCAACTACTGCGTTGGGGTGAGCATCGAGGAGCCGGCTGTGGAGATCCTCGCGGCAATCAACTCCGCCATCCAGACCTTCTTCGGCCCGTCGCACACCACCACCGCCAAGTCCCTCACCGGAGGAGGTCAAGGTGTGGGCGTACCACGAGGTGCCGCTCACGGACGCCACGCTCGGCTTCTACACGCCGCAGCTCGCCGCCTACCAAACTGTCACCAACAACATCTTGGACATGCTCGACACGAGCAGCACCCGCTTCTCACAGGCCAACCTGGGCAACGAGGCCTTCGCCCAGATCAGCGCGTTGCGCTATGTCGTGTTGGGCGGCGTTGGCGGCTGCGGATTTAAAACATATGCATCTTCTTGTGTCGTTTCGGTCCTAATGTCGAAAGTCCGAAGGCGGGGCGCTCTGTCGCAATAATCCCTCCTGCCGAAGCGATCCACGGCTGCCATGCGACTGCAGCGAGCACTTGTCCGCGAGACCCCAGGAGAGAGTGCCGTCACGGCACATTTTGACAAGCTGCCAGTCGACGGCTGGGCCACAGATGTCAAGTGCATCCGCAGCCTTCGCCGCACCAGCCAGCGTGAGCACATACGCGTGCGTGCAGCCCGGCGGATCACTGCAGCGGGTGGCACCCCTGGTGCCTTCGCCTGTTCTCGCACCCCAGTGACACCACCCCAGATAGGTGAGGTCTCGGTGCTCATGCGGTCTCTGCAGTCGTGCTCGAAGCCGAGTTGAAGCTGCAGCCGACGCCAAGCGTGCGTCGGCTTCGAAAACTACAAGTGCGTCTGCCCAACGTTGCCGCGCAAACAAGCGCCATAGCGTCCAATGCGACAGGGCGATTCCTCTACTCTTTCCCGCTCTCCACCTTTGGCCAGATGCATTTAGCCACGACCGAAGGTCGGCATCGAACGTCAGCTCTCCAGGGCAACCGGCAGTGTTCACCTCGGGCCAATGAACGACCTTGCCACCGGTCACGTTGCGCAGCTCTCGCTCGAGGGCTTGCGCAGGGCCACCCACCACCACGAAGCTGTGCCGAGCACGTGATTGCGTGGCAGAGGAGGGGGGCCTGGGCGCTGCGATGGTAAGAGCAGGGGCGGTAGGCACGGCGCCAGCACGCACCCGCGATGAGAAGATGGTGGGGCTGTCCCATGCACAGAGAGAGCTGTACTGTCCTGCTGGCACAATCCGAGCAACGAACGCGTTGTACGCGGCAAAGCGCGCAGCGTACAGGCCATGCGCATGCCACATGCGACTGATAAGCGGCTGATCTGGAGGCGGTGCGATATACGACAGGTTGTTCTCGCGCGTAAAGACTCGGCGCAGCGAGTCTGGCGGCGACAAACGCGTCCACTTTGCCGTGGCAGCAATTTCGCTCTCGAGCGCATCGCGCATATTTTTCGCTGAATCTAGACACTCGCCAATACTGTAGGCAGTCGCGACAAATGGCGTACGACACACGACGTCGACGCCTTCAAGCATGAAGGCGCTGCGTTGCCCATTCAAACGGCTCACGAACCGTGTGCAACACTTGAAGCGTGGGAATCAGGACCAGCAGCTCGCGGAAGATGTTGGCATAGGGGACGTCAGAGAGCGCCTCAACACCGCCGCCATGGCGCGAGATGAGCCACAGCACATCCCTAGCGAACTGCTGCTTCCACTGCATTACGTTGGAACAGTGATGGGGTGAAGCGATGCAGTCCCGCAGGCGATTATATCTACGGAAGACACTGAGCACGCGTTGCTGAGACCCCATCGGCAGGTTGCACGACTGCTCGTGATGCACGGCGCGCATCCCAAGGTCGCAGAACAAAGTGTGCGTGAAGTGCGTTGCTGTCGTACCGAGCCCAGCATTCAGCACTCGAAGCGAGTAGTGCGTGGGCGCTGGCGACCTGGCCCAGCTGCGCAGATCGACGGCCGGTGGCGGATCGGGAGAGCCCAGCACATGCAATCGCATTGCCGCAGGCACGCGGACCTCCAACCGCCCGTTGTGGCTTGTGCAATTGGAGCCAAGCATCGCGTACCAGGTGGCCGGCGCGTTGACTGCGACGTCGCGACACGTGGCTGTAACCGTGCACGGAGAAGAATTTAACACAGCCGAATTTTACGACCGAGCTCCCTCGCACGGACGACAATGGGCACGGGACTGGCGCGCACTGGCACTAACACAGCTACACTCGGAGAAGAACACAAAACTCGAGAAGCTTCACGTTCGAGTCGTCAAACATTGTCATTGAGCAGCGGACAGGTGTGCGGGGGGGGGAGGGGGGGAGGGGGGGAGGTAGGCGGTACGTCGACGTCGCCCGGCACTCCTTGCAGCTCCGTGGCGAGGGAGCTAAGAGGTTCCCATCTTTTTTTCCGCCCCCAGCGCAAGGTCCAAGGAAGACAAGCAAAACAGTATGAGAGTAAAAAACACTAACAGTATTTGTTTGAGTTTGTTATCCTAGACACGATCCGCTGCAACTCTAGTGCACTATGCACGGGCGCGGCCGTTGGTGAGAACACACTGGACAAGGCCATGCCACATTTCCATTGCTGTGCGAGACACATTGCTCATCGGCACGCCAACTCGACAAGACTCGCCGCCACCAAGCTCTCGCTCAACTTCTTTGCACCACTCTGGCTGCTCTGGAAACGTCGCAGCTTGCTGGTGCCAGAACTGGTCCGGCAAATCGCGGCCCGTCTTGAGAAGGGGTCCTTTGTTGGGGTGCACCCGTAAAGAAAAGTAGCGCTCTGGCTGGACCGTCCCACCAGTCGCCAGGGGGCAATCCCATGCGCCCAAACGCATGATCGCGCTCACGCAGCCGTGCAGGGCCAGCCCGGTCATATGCGTCACGGCTTGCATTTGTTGAGGGGTGTAAGCCCATCTCGGCGGAAAGCACCACTCTTTTTTGGCTCGCCAGAAAGAACTTGCGGAAGGACTCAAATGTACAGCCGCCAAAGCACACATCTGAGTCAATGTATACCGCCAGCCGGTCAGGACCTTCTATCAATTGGTCTTCTAGCCATTGGTGGAGCAGCCGCACCTTCGTGAGTGATGAATCGGCATTGGGCAGGAGGGACTGCGCAAAGCCCAAATTTTTGACGCACAGCCCGAAACCAAGCTGGATGAGCTGCGCTGGGAGTTCGGTGGCCACTGTGACAATCGGCGGCCAGGCGCTCTGGTTGGTATCCCGGCAGTCAACAGCTACGACGAGTGAGAACGCGATCTCGAGCATTGCTCGTGCCACGTGCGCGGCGCTGTCGTACGAAACATCCGCGCAGAGTCGCACACGTGCAACCGCTGGAAACGCGCGTCAGCACGTGGGTGGAAGAAATATTTTTGTTGCGGACCAAAGGGTGGGGGGGTATGGTCCTGACCGCCCAAGACTAGCCCTCGACAGGGGTGGGGGGGGGGTATGGTCCCTCGGCCCCTCCCTCTACTAACACGGGCTTTCGACTCCGCCTCACTTTTTCACACAGTCTTGTTATTGACAAGAAAATACGTCCTATGGCGCTTTGCGCTGGTCTATGAGAGGTTGAGGTGCGAGCCCTGGAGGCCCTGGGGATGGGGGGAGACTACTCGCGGGCCTAGAAGGCCTTCACACAAAAACACAACCCCGGACCCAAGACGCACAAGCAAGCACAGACAGTTGAGAAGGGAGAGACAGCAACGACAGTCAGAACTCAGAAGCCAGCGCTGGGTACCAGGAAGGCGAATGCGATGACGGCCTCTAGTGAGAGCTCTAGCTAGTGAGCCCATACGCACTTTTTCACAGCCTTGTTATGAGAAGAAAATACGTTATGCCGCTATGCGCTGGTCTGTGAGAGGTTGAGGTGCGAGCCCTGGAGGCCCTGGGGATGGGGGGAGACTGAGGGCCCAACTTCAGAATCGTGCTTTCTGGGTTGGGTTGTTGGGTTGGGTCGGTGTCGGCTCCTGACTTGGCTGGGCGTGCGACGCCGCACCGACTGGATCGCTGTGACTTATGCCGAAGATTACGGAGGCGCTCGCGCGCGCCCATGTTGTCACGCACCCAACACCCTGTAACGCCTCCTTCCCTCCGCAACCGTGCGCAGGGCGTGCAGTTCCCTACCGGCCCCGAGGGCAAGCGCTCGACGCTCGCGACCGGCGTTGCTGTCTTTGCTGCGGCGGCGGCGCCGGCGGGCGAGGAGCTGGCCGGTGCGATCCGCAAGGCGCGGAAGACGTGGCGACAGGAGTACCCGGAGATGCTCACGCGCCTCGTCGAGGCGCAGTCCTACTCTGCGCAGCGCGCCATTGCGATCGCCGAGGCGGGGCTCGCTGAGATCTACTCGACGTTCGAGTTTGTGCGAGGCGGCGAGGTGGTCGGGGTGGAGGCGGCGATGGCGGCGCCGTCGGCGGCGCGCGCGCTGCACACCGCCACGGTCGCGGGCAGCGGCGCCCTGCCAACCTCCCTCTCGGTGCCGTACTTTGGAGACAGCCTCTCCGACCAAGTACTCGTCGACCAAGTCAACGCCTGGGCCGACTATGGCGCTCTCGAGCCCGCGGGGGCGGCCGCGCTGTGCGCGGTGGCTGGACCCGCCGGGTGGCGCGGCCTTGCTGACCGATTCGCAAGATCAATCGACGAAACCTGTAGGTGGCAAACTCGGCTGAGTGGCGCGATCTGCGCGGCCGCACCTTCGTCGCGCTCGGCGCCGCTCTTCGTAGACCGTTCGCAGACATGGGAGCGACACAGAGACACACGCCGACGCTTGGCATGCGGGCGGGCCTCCAAACAGAAGTATCAGCCGTCGTGTATTTCTTTTCACAGGCGCGACCGCCGAGCTGGGCCCGCTCGCGCTGCTACTGCAGTGCGGCGCAACCGTCGTCGCCGTCGCGCGAGGCAAGCCTGACACACACACACACACATGCACACATGCACACATGCACACATGCACGCGCGCGCGCGCACACACACACACACACCACTCCACACCACACACGCACGCACGCACGCACGCACGCACACACGCACGCACACACACGCACGCACACGCACGCACGCACGCACAATCTCCCGCAATCTCCCACAATCTCCCTCAGGCAAGCCTGCCAAGTGGGCGGAGCTGGTCTCCATGGCGCGCGCCAGCGCCGGGACACTGGTCGTGCCGCTCAAGCGGCCCGCGAGCTATGAACAGCGTCTCTTCACGGCTGGCGGTGTGAACAGGTCGTGCCGCTCAAGCGGGCCGCGAGCTCGGACGAGGAGATCGCCGCTGCCGCCGGCGCGGATCTTCTGACGGAGACGCCCGAGCTCGCAGCGTGGCTCGCGGAGACGCTGCCGGCGCTGCCCAAGGGGGCGACAGTCGGGACCTACACGTACCTCGACGGCGAGCTGCAACCACCCACACGCTGCCGCGTCTTGCACAACCTCCCACTGTCTCGACACGCCTCCCGCACCCTCCCGCACCCTTCCGCACCCTCCCGCACCCTCCCGCACCCTCCCGCTCCAACCCGCACCCTCCCGCACCCTCCCGCACTCTCCCCCACTCTCCCGCACTCTCCCTCACCCTCCCGCACCCTCCCGCACTCTCCCGCACCCTCCCGCACCCTCCCGCACCCTCCCGCACCCTCCCGCACCCTCCCGCTCCAACCCGCTCCAACCCGCACCCTCCCGCTCCAACCCGCAGGGGAGCTGAACGTGCGCATCTCGCTCGCGTGCGACCTGGTCTGCTCGTCCCTTGTCGCGAAGGGCTTGTGCGCCGGCGTGGCCTTTGTGCAGACTCCCTCGCAGGCCTTCCTTCTCCCCGCCGGATGCACCGAGGCGTGCGACGAGTCGTACGCCTCCAGCTACTTGCGGCTCCTCCGCTACGAGCCGAACGCGCGCCCCGCCGCGCCCGTCGCGGATGGCGAGCCGACGCGCCACGCGCATGACGGGTACGTCCCGCACATCCCGCACTCTCCCGCAATCTCCCGCAATCTCCCGCAATCTCCCGCAATCTCCCGCAATCTCCCGCACTCTCCCGCACTCTCCCGCACCCTCCCGCACCCTCCCGCACTCTCCCGCAGGTACGTGCCGATGCAGGGGCCAAACTACGCCCTCGCAAAGGCGATCGCCCACTGGGCCATAGTCGCAGACTCACTCGAATCGCGCGTCCGGGGGCTTTAGTGAACGGGCCAGCTTTGCGGGAGGTTGCGGGAGGTTGCGGGAGGTTGGTCGGGCATGGAGCGGGGACCCGTCATGCGCGTGGCCGTGGGAGACTGAGGGAGATTGTGGGCGATTGCGGGACGCCGCTCTTTTGAACTCAGGGCGCCCACTGGCCTGGTGCTAGGCGATCAACAACTGGCGCGCGGCGCTCGCGCGCTCGCGCGACGGTACCAACACGAGATCATACAAATGCCCAGTCAGTATGTCAAGCAAAGCACCACCACAAGCCACACAAGACACACGCCCCACAACAGCAGCGCCACACAATCCCGGCCTAGACACTTCCGAGACTCCGTCGACACCTTCCACACACTTCGTAGACACTTCCTAGGCCTCAACCGTCTTGTGGCTGTGGCAGATTGCGGGAGATTGCGGGAGATTGCGGGAGATTGCGGGAGATTGCGGGAGATTGCGGGAGATTGCGGGGTACTCCTAGGCCTCACGGTCTCGTCGAACGTCGCGCCCGCCTGCCGCACTGCGTCCATGGTTGCGGGCGACAACAAGAATGCCCGCGCCGTCGCGGCCGCGCTGGCGGGAATGGGCAGACGCTTCTTCCGCCCGACACCTCGTCCTCCGCTTGCGGCGACGCCTGGACACCGCGCGCGCGTGCGCCTCTTCTAGGCGATTTCCGGCCGACGACGGTCGTCTCAGACACGTCGCAGGCACGTCCCAGACATCTCCTAGACACTTCCTAGGCAACTTCCGGCCGATGCTCGTCTTTAACGCGGAGACCGTCGCTGTGCTGATGGGCATGCTCCCTCCTCCCCGGCGTCGCAGGCACTCACCCGAGACACTCCCCAGCACAAACTTCCCGGACACTCCCTAGGCATGCTGCTCATCCACGACGTCCGCAACCCTGCGTCGGTCGCGGAGCGCCTCGACGTAGACACTTCCTAGACACTTCCCAGACGGGTCCTAGACACTTCCTAGGTCGCGAGCCCCTCTACCCCGCTTGGCCACCCGCTCGAGCTTCTCTCGGCGCAAGCCTTCCACGGCGGCTCCTTCCGCGTCGGCGTCAAGCCCGCCGCCCTCGGCCGCCTCTTTGCCATCACGGGCTTTCTCTTCCCGTCTGACCCGCGCCCAACCTCGGCTGGCCAGCTGCAGCGGGGGAGCAGCGCCGAGTCGGTGGCGTGAGACTCGAGGCGGACGGCGAGGCTTCGGGGGCGGGCAGGCGGTAAGGCGTAGCCGGGCGGCGGAGAGCTGGGCCAGCTGGCGCTGGGGCGGCTGGGCCAGCTGGGGCAGCCTCGGGTAGCTTGCGGGTGTCCACCGTCCGCCAGCTACGGTCGAGTGCGTTGGGTTTGGGGTGAGCGCGTGCGGGCGGTGGACGGACGAGAGTGCGAGCGTCTCGACCATGAGCGACGGGGTTCCAAGCGTTGGGACACACGCGGCGCGCGGCGCCGTGACGTTGTGAGGAGACGCCTCCCGGCGAACGACGTGCTGCGTGTGCAGTGGCAGAGCCTTCAAAGGAAGTGAAGGGCCGTGCTGGTGTGGGGAGGGTGTGTTTGGGGGGTGGTTGGAACACTACGAGACTGCCACGCTGCCGGCGCTCGTGCTGCCCGCGCTACCCTCGCTCCCAAACACCGAGCGCGAACGGCACTAACACCGCACAGGCCGAAAAGAAAATCGAAATAGAAATGTAATATCGTCCGGAAAAATGCGAGCACCGCGAACGAAACGGTCGGCACCGAAAATGGACGCGCGACGGAGGCCGCGGACCGCTCCGGCGGCGGCGGCGCCCGAGGTGCGACAGTGGCGCCAGGCCAGCACGAGCGGCCTCGGCCTCGACCCTGACCGCCGCCTCGTCGGCGTGCGTCACCAGGCGCAGGCCGCCTGTAGCATTGCGCCGCCGCCAACGCTCACAGCCCCCCTCGCCGCCGTTTGCGCAGGAGCACCAACACTGGCTGGACATGTGCCGGCGATTGGAGGCGAGCGAGAAGCGCCGGGCTGCTGCCAGGGCGAGGGGGGACGCAGCACGGACACGTTACGCGCACGAGCAGCGGCTCAAGGTGTGGTGATTGAATTCCGGCCACCAAGAGAGATCATCTTACAATCACACCGCGGACAGCAACCGACGTCGACCCACGCGCCCCACACAGGCGCAGGCGTGGGCGGTGCGCTCGAGGAGAATGCGGACGCTGGCCGCCGCCGCTGAGGCGGAGGCAGAGGCGGGCGAGGAGGTGCTCAGCAGCGCGGCGCTCTTGCACAACATCAGTGACTCGATCCTATTGACGGGCCGCGCGTGCTCCCCTCCTTCCCCCTTCCGCAGCCGCTCTCGGGGTGCCTTGCCGCTGCACCGGGGCACCGGACGCGTCTGACAAGAGAGAGTCGGGCGCGCCCTTTCTGGAGGGCATTTCGTGTACGCCGTATAAAAAACGCGCGCGCACATGCGTACAGGTCCGCTGCAGGCACGAGAGTTTGCTTGCGAGCAGGTCAAAATGACATCCGTGGCTTCTCCCCTTCTGTGTGAATGGGCAGCTTGAGCTTGGGCAGCTTGGGAAGCTTTATCCGACGGAAAGGATTCCACCCCGTCTGGTTCCCCTCACGGCTGCGGCGTCTTCTGCTCTTCTTGGCCTCGGCTTGCCCTTGCCGGGCGGGGCGCAGTCGCAAGCTTGTGGACGGCTTTGCGTCGAGCTGCGTGGCGTTCTCGGAGGCATGCACCCGCCGCCATGACGACTTAGCCCTGTCCTTCCCATCACGGCTGGGGCGCCGCTTCTTCACCTTGGCTGGGGTGGTGCTGACGGCCTCGGAGTGGTTCCGAACCGCGCGGAGGTTGCACACGGGCGGCTTGCGCGCCTCCTCGAGCGCACTGGCCGATGGCTTGGGCTGCACCCACTCGGTCCTGCAGCGCGGTGCCGGAGAGGGGTCGCGGGGTCAGAGGCATCAAGGCGCATGCTCGCGCTCGGATTCGGCGCGCGCGCTTGCCTGGGCGAACCACACTCGTAGCCACAGATTCGATGCTTCTGCGAGCGCGCCAGCCGAAGGCAGTTGTCGTAGTATTTCCACGGCGATTCCGGCTTCGAAACGCCGTGGAGTACAGGTGAGCCATCCTTGACGTCAGCGCTGATGAGGGAGGAACCAGCCGCTGGCGTGAGGTGTGAGCACCCGAAGGGGGGCAGCCAGCGCCGCGCACCTGGCGGGTTCGCCGTTGGAGCGTATCCGGACGACGCACATGCGGGTCGTCTCGATCGCCACCCCAGAGGTTCGCACCTTTCCATCAAGCTAACGGTGACGGCGCCCTCGCCAACGGTCCAGGGAAGGACGAGGGCGGGCCTGGCATCGTGCCATGTGCATACAGAGGAGCCGCTCCGTGTTCCACACCTATTTCCAAATGGCGAGAGGCGGTATTGGCCGAAAAGGCGAGGCCCACTCGGGACGCACGCGCAAGACGTTCTGAAAGCTGCTCTTCCACGCCGCCGGATACCGCGACATGTAGCAGTGTATCATTGAGCGCGCGTCGCCTAGTCGCAAATTGCGCCTGGGATGGACGCCTCCTGTCCCGCGATCGGCCAGTCTCGTGAGGGAGGACGCCAAACGCGAGGCGGTCGTTGAGGCCCCAAAAGTGCTTGTAGTTGGGCACGCGAATGGTCGGGCGGCCGGCGGTGGCTTGCAGCTCCGCCAGCCACTGCGTTGGCGAGACTGGCGAGTAGAAGCCGGTGTCAGGCCGTGCAGCGACAACGTGCGTGTAGCGGAAGTCCTTGTTGGCGATCCGAGAGACGTGCTCGTGCGAAAGCACCTGCCGGGAGGCGGTGTGGTGCTGGCTGGCTCGGGTCGGGAGGACGCTCGAGCTGTTGGGAGAAGCGCGCCAGGCGAGAGACTCTCCACAGGCTATAGTGGGCCCGGAGTGCATTCATCCGGGTGAGCTGGTCGTAGTCCTTTTCGGCCTTCCCTCGCCATTTCGCCGCCAGCTGCTCTAGCTCTGCGTCAGCGTCGACGAGGTCCTGGTCCTGCGGAGGGCGGAGCGGACGGTGGCTATTGGGCGGGTCCCTCGCTGGTGTGGTTTGACTCTGGAGTGCCGTGGCGCCTCGGCCACGAAGCGGCACGGTCGCAGCTCAGCGAACGCGAGCCGCTGTGGCGCGCCACCGCCCGACTCCTCGCTCCGCGTGTTTACGAGGCTGTTCACCTGTCACAAGAGAGGGGTCGCGAGTACGTGACTTGCGCGCGGACGAGGGATGGAGCTTGGCCCGGCGAGCTCACCACCATCGCATGGACAAATACATCCGTCGCGCCTGACGACGGTGAGGGCTCAACGCCACGCTGTCGCTGCCTGTGCCACCCTGAGGGCCGCCTCGCACCGTTTGTCGCTGCCCGCAGCGGGCGCAGCAGGTTGGCGCGGATGGTCGGCAGCGACACTGTCATATTGCGCGAGAGGCCGAAAAAGCACACCTGGTCGCGACGGCCGTCCACATACTGAATTGGACCAGGCGGGAGCGTGTGTCGGCAAGATCTATCCCTTCTGGGATGCCCGCACCGCGACGCGAAGACCAGCAACCTCGGGCCCGCTGCAGCGTGCGTCGCCGTCGTGGTCTGCTGGGCGGCTCTGGTTGCCAACCGTGGCCTCTCGCCCCATGAGGATCGCTGCAGACATATATCCGAATGCGTCAGCGTGGCGCTGGACGTGCGACTTTCACGATCGACGTTGGGTGCGACTTTTGGACGCGACCGAAGCGTGCCGTTTGTAGCTATCTTGTGGCGTGGGCCGCCCTCGTCGAGCGGTGCTCTTCGTGTCGATCGATTGACAAGCGTCAAGCCGCCGGCTTGTGCTTGTGCATGTGCATGTGCACGTGCATGCCATGCATGTATGTAGCGAGCGCTCTCGCGCACGCAGGCTGTTAATAGAGAGCGTGATCTGACTGAGTGATTGATCACCTGAATGCCCCCCGTCTCTCTCTCTCTCTCTCTCTCTCTCTCTCTCTCTCTCTCTCTCTCTCTCTCTCTCTCTCTCTCTCTCTCTCTCTCTCTCTCTCTCTCTCTCTCTCTCTCTCTCTCTCTCTCTCTCTCTTCCCCTGAACAAATCTCTCTCTCTCTCTCTCTCTCTCTCTCTCTCTCTCTCTCTCTCTCTCTCTCTCTCTCTCTCTCTCTCTCTCTCTCTCTCTCTCTCTCTCTCCTGCCTGGATCCCCCGGGGGGATGTGAGGATGTCACCCTTGACGAAATCTTTGCCCCGCTCTCCTTTCCACATACCTTATTGGTCAAACTCGCATGGACCATGGTGACGTTTTGTTTTGTCGGCTCGTGTGTGGTTATAAAATGAACTCGGGGGCACGGGACGCGGCACAAACGGGGCACAAACGCCAGGCTACAAAGACGGGGAGGCACGTAGTGACGCTCGTGTGTGGTGTGTATGTATCGAAGGTGAAGAACAGCTTTCCGCAAAAAAAGAAAACACACCGCGGCTTTTCAAAGGGCTCGCCGCAGGGTCGCGACCCTGGCCTCCGCCGCGCCGCCGCCCTCCCCTCCGCCGCCGCTACCTCCTCCCCGACGCCACCCCTCTCTCCTCCGCCCTGCCTCGCGATCTCCTCCAGCCTCCGTCCCCTGCCTTCACCCCACCGCCGGCCCACCGTCGCTCGCCGCAGGCACTAGTACACGAGAAGAGCCACCTGCCAGCCATGTCCACGCCGACGCGCCCGCTCGGTGCGCGCAAGACCACCAACAACAAGCCCTCGCCATGGGCCCTGAACCAGAAGTCGGACCGCTTCGGCGGCCCCGGATCGATCTACAAGCCCGCCGCCGGCACCGGCATCGAGCGCTCATCGCCAGCGCCCACAAAGACGCCGGGCAAGGCGACCCCTGGGTCGCGCAACGCGCGCACGCCGTCGGGAGCCGGCCGCCCCACGCCCAACATGGCCAGCAAGACGGACCGCTTCGCGATGCCGGGCGGCGTGTACAAGCAGTCCGACTCGCCGGCGCCCTCGGCGTACGCGGCCAAGCCGCTCAAGCCGTCGGGCCCGACGGTCTCGCTCGTCCAGAAGATGCATCGGCGGCGGCAGTCGCGCGGCCTCTGGGCCGACGCCGTCGCCAAGGCCAGCGGCGACGGCCCGACGTACTACAACCCGTCGGCGCTCGCAAAGGCGTCGGTGCAGAAGGAGGTGCGGACGCTTCTCAGACGCCTCCACTGCCACGCGCGTTCCAGAAGGAGGGCGGATCGAGCCTCGCCTCGCTCCCGCGGAGACCCCCCCCCCCCTCCGTCACTGGGGCCACCCGCACCTCAGTTCCTCCCGTTCGGTGCCCAGGTGTCTGCTCAGTACAAGGACGGACGCGGCCGCTTCGAGACGCACGACAGCGTGTACGCCGCGCCGGCGACGCCGGCGATCGGGCAGTACGAGACGGCGGTGAACATTGGCTCCTCCAAGTCGTCCACCGTCTCGTACGCAAGGGCGCGGCCCGGCCGCTTCGAGGCGCACGACACCATCTACGCCAAGCCCGCCACGCCCGGCATCGGCGAGTACGAGACCGCGGTGCATATGGCCTCCACAAAGTCGTCCACAGTCTCGTACGCCACGGCCAAGGAGGGCCGCTTCGAAGGGCGCGACACCATCTACGCCAAGCCGGCCACGCCCGGCATCGGCGAGTACGAGACCGCGGTGCCATTCAACATCGGCTCCTCCAAGTCGTCCACAGTCTCGTACGCAAAGGCACGTCCCCATGCACACTCTCGCACCTGCGCGCACACGCCAACACACGCGCCGCAGATACGATGTAAACGCCTCTGCGCACCCTGCACTCGCAACCCCTGCCCCCGCATCCCCCCCCCCCCACACACACACATACACACACCTTCCCTGTTTCAGGAGCCGCGGCGCCAGTCGCGCGGCATCTGGGCCTCCAACGCCAAGCACGAGGGCAGCCTGCCGCCGGCTCTCAAGTACGCGGACGCCGCCCCCTCGGCGCTCGCAAAGGCATCGGTGCAGAAGGATGCGGCGTCGGCCTGGTCCAAGAAGGACCCCAACGGCCGCTTCGGCGGCCACGGCTCTCTGTACGCGCCTCCGAGCGCACTCGCCGGCCTCAAGCCGTCGCCGCAGCGCGCCGCGCCGCCAGGGGCCCGCCCGGCGCCCGCGGCGTCGCCGGCGGGGCAAAAGTACTCCGTGGGTGGCACCGCCGTCGACGTGTACGAGCCGGCGAAGATCGAGGCCTTCCCTTCCCCGCAGCAGCCGATCGAGGCGGCGCCGGACAACGAGCCGCCAGTCGAGGCACCGCCCCTCGCGCCTGCGCCGGCCGACGACGGCGACGCAGAGTGCGACGCGATGGCGGAGGGCGAGAGGCTGTTCGCGCGCCTCTCGCGCGTCTCCACCGCGCGCGTGTCGCGCAATGACTACTACGATGCCAAGCTCGGCTGGGACGTCGAGGGCCTCCAGGCGCGGCTGATCCCTGCCGCCTCTGCTCGCACCCGCCTCTGCTCGTTGCCACCACTCTTCCACCTCTCTTCGCTGCCAGCTCTCTTCCCTGCGCCCCCGCCACTCACTCCGCTGCACCACCCACCAAGACCGAGACCCACGCCCGCCCTCCCACCCGCCGAGCGAACTCACGACCCCCTCTCTGATGCCGCAGGAGGACCTCGAGATCGAGCATCAGGCCGCCGAGGAGGGCGTCGCACTGCCGTCCGAGCTCGACACGTTCCTGCGCGCCTTCGCGTTCGCGGCGCCCTCCGAGGCGGTGCGGCGCGAGGAGGCGTGGCGGCTGTGGGACCCGAACGGCAACGGCTACCTCTCGCTCGCCGAGGTCGACTTGGGCGTCAAGATGACGCTGCAGTCCTTCCTCAAGGACGCGGGCGCGGGGGAGGCGGTGTGGCGCCGCTTCCGGCCGTCCTTCATCCGCGCCTTCAACGACGCCAAGGACGCGGCGGCGGCCGCCTCGTCGCTGTCGGACGACTACGTGACCAAGGGCGAGTTCCGGCTGCTGCTGTCCTACCTCGGCTACTACGCGACGTGGTTCGAGGTGTTTGCGATGGTGGACGGATGCTCGGACGGCACCACCGCGACCGACGACCGCCGCATCTCGCGCGAGGAGTGGGAGGAGGGCATCGAGAAGGTGGTGGCGGCGGGGCTGTCGTGGGCGCCGTACGTGGCGCTGCGCTCGGCGACCTCGGCCAGCTTCGACGAGATGGACTCGAACGGCGGCGGCTACGTGCTGCTGATCGAGTTTTGCGCGTGGCTCAAGGCGGCCGAGGTGGAGGCGGCGACGCCCGCCGGCCTCGCCCTCGCCGCGGGCGGCGATGCCACCCGGTGATTACGTCTAGGGAGACTTACCGGCAGTGAGGGCTCTGCAGTCTGTGACTGCTCCAGGTGCTTGCTGTGTGTCTCCGTCCTGCTGCTCCGGCGTCCGGGAGGGTGCATCAGACGCGCGCTCTCTGTGGCTCGGGGCGTTGCAGCCGGTCAAGTGTGACTCGTGCTGTGGTGTTGTGAGCGTGGTGGGAGAGACTGTCCGGGGGCGGGGCGGGCGGGCGCCTGCCGCCGATATGCGCGATATTGCGCAGTGTGTGGCGCGTGCATGCCCATCCGACTTCCGAGCCCATAAATAAATAAAAACGGACCCGGGACCCACCTCTCTCTACTCTGTGAGAT
This sequence comes from Emiliania huxleyi CCMP1516, assembly GCF_000372725.1. Lineage (NCBI taxonomy): Eukaryota > Haptophyta > Isochrysidales > Noelaerhabdaceae > Emiliania > Emiliania huxleyi. The sequence goes on from NW_005199228.1 coordinate 57,285, forward strand.
GGGTGAAAAGGGTTAGGTCCCCGCCCTTGCGATCTTTGTGCAGGGTTCTTTGTGGGTGTGGTAGGCGATAGCACTAGCCGTCTTCCACATGGTCCCTCGGATCCCTGCACGCCTGCTGCTCCTTTAATCTCTTCGTACCGGATCCTCCTGCTGATCTCCGCAAAGTCCTGCTCCCTCCCTCGTCTCGCCCTGCGCGTCTGCTCCGCCTCACCGTCTTCTGCCTGCGTCGTCTGGCGACGGGTCCTCCATAGTCGGTTGAGGTCGCCGCCCTCCTCGCATGAAAACAAAAAGAACAAGAGCAGGAGCAATGGAGACGAGGGAAGGCGCGAGGCGCTCCGCCGACAAGCAGCAGAGGCGACGGCGAAAGTAACGACGGCCATGCTAACGACGGGCGGCACGGTGGTAGGGGCGAAGTAGGTAGGCCCCTCTAGCATAGCGGAAGGGGAACTCGGCCTACTGGCGACGAGGAGGCTGGAAAAATTCGAGGTGTGTAGCATCTACACTGGGGAGATCTTCCGGACAGTTGGAACGGCGCAGCCACCAGAGACAGTACCAGACGAACTGTCACGACACACGGCAGCAGGGGGGACGCAGCTGGATGGAAGTGACGACGAGAGCGATAACGACTTCGACTGGCCAGCAGCATCGAACGAGCCGAAGCAAGGCACGCGGGCGACGCACTTCGTTCGCTACGAGGAGGTACAACTAGGCAAGGCAGCTGCGCAAGTGATGGTCCTGTTTGCAGAGAATGGAGTCAAGGAAGGCAAAGAAATCACATGGTCATATGGGGACTCATACAGGAGCCACCCGCAAGGAGATGGGATACAAGGCGGG
>NW_005199228.1:58218-59998 GCF_000372725.1 Emiliania huxleyi CCMP1516
TACTTTGCGCTGGCCCTCATTCTCCACCGCCTCGCCTTCCCGCTGCCTCTCCCCACCCTGCTGCCTCTCCCCACCCTGCTGCCGCCTACTCCCTGGTCATGCTGCCTCTCCCTGCTGCCTCACCGGCTCCGCGAAGATTCTGCAGCTGCCTCTCATCTCCCCCCTCTGATTCTTCAGGCCCTCTCGGAGCTGACGACGTTCCTGCGCGCCTTCGCGTTCGCGGCGCCCTCCGAGGCGGTGCGGCGCGAGGAGGCGTGGCGGCTGTGGGACCCGAACGGCAACGGCTACCTCTCGCTCGCCGAGGTCGACTTGGGCGTCAAGATGACGCTGCAGTCCTTCCTCAAGGACGCGGGCGCGGGGGAGGCGGTGTGGCGCCGCTTCCGGCCGTCCTTCATCCGCGCCTTCAACGACGCCAAGGACGCGGCGGCGGCCGCCTCGTCGCTGTCGGACGACTACGTGACCAAGGGCGAGTTCCGGCTGCTGCTGTCCTACCTCGGCTACTACGCGACGTGGTTCGAGGTGTTTGCGATGGTGGACGGATGCTCGGACGGCACCACGGCGACCGACGACCGCCGCATCTCGCGCGAGGAGTGGGAGGAGGGCATCGAGAAGGTGGTGGCGGCGGGGCTGTCGTGGGCGCCGTACGTGGCGCTGCGCTCGGCGACCTCGGCCAGCTTCGACGAGATGGACTCGAACGGCGGCGGCTACGTGCTGCTGATCGAGTTTTGCGCGTGGCTCAAGGCGGCCGAGGTGGAGGCGGCGACGCCCGCCGGCCTCGCCCTCGCCGCGGGCGACGAGCAGCTCGCCGCGCCCCCCGCCGCGCCTGCCCCGAAGCCGGCGGCCAAGGAGGCGAAGCCAATTTCGACCATCTCGCCTGCGGGGACTGCCCAGGCGCGACGGCCGTCTAGTTGCGAGCGGTAGTTTGCGCTGGCCCTCATTCTCCACCGCCTCGCCTTCCCGCTGCCTCTCCCCACCCTGCTGCCTCTCCCCACCCTGCTGCCGCCTACTCCCTGGTCATGCTGCCTCTCCCTGCTGCCTCACCGGCTCCGCGAAGATTCTGCAGCTGCCTCTCATCTCCCCCCTCTGATTCTTCAGGCCCTCTCGGAGCTGACGACGTTCCTGCGCGCCTTCGCGTTCGCGGCGCCCTCCGAGGCGGTGCGGCGCGAGGAGGCGTGGCGGCTGTGGGACCCGAACGGCAACGGCTACCTCTCGCTCGCCGAGGTCGACTTGGGCGTCAAGATGACGCTGCAGTCCTTCCTCAAGGACGCGGGCGCGGGGGAGGCGGTGTGGCGCCGCTTCCGGCCGTCCTTCATCCGCGCCTTCAACGACGCCAAGGACGCGGCGGCGGCCGCCTCGTCGCTGTCGGACGACTACGTGACCAAGGGCGAGTTCCGGCTGCTGCTGTCCTACCTCGGCTACTACGCGACGTGGTTCGAGGTGTTTGCGATGGTGGACGGATGCTCGGACGGCACCACGGCGACCGACGACCGCCGCATCTCGCGCGAGGAGTGGGAGGAGGGCATCGAGAAGGTGGTGGCGGCGGGGCTGTCGTGGGCGCCGTACGTGGCGCTGCGCTCGGCGACCTCGGCCAGCTTCGACGAGATGGACTCGAACGGCGGCGGCTACGTGCTGCTGATCGAGTTTTGCGCGTGGCTCAAGGCGGCCGAGGTGGAGGCGGCGACGCCCGCCGGCCTCGCCCTCGCCGCGGGCGGCGATGCCACCCGGTGATTACGTCTAGGGAGACTTACCGGCAGTGAGGGCTCTGCAGTCTGTGACTGCT
>NW_005199228.1:60922-63623 GCF_000372725.1 Emiliania huxleyi CCMP1516
GAGGAGATTCCAGCGGCCCTAACGAGGAGAGGTATTCATTTGGGGGGGGGTCGCGACCCCCCCACCAAGAGAGCGCTCCTATGGGGGGGGGGGGGTCCCCACCCCCCACAAACAGAGCGCTCCTGATGGGGGGGGGGTCCCGCCCCCCCCAGCAGCAGAGCGCTCCTGCTGGGGGGGGGTCGGCCATGGGCTTAGGTGTGCAGGGGGGGTAGCGAGCAGTGTGCGCCCGCTCACACACACACACACACACACACACACACACACACACACACACACACACACACACACACACACACACACACACACACACACACACACCGCTCACCCTTGCCACGCGCACTGGGCCTTGCACTTTGAATGCCGTGGGGCTCCTGTCGTCAGACGTGGAGACGCGAGGGTTGCGCCCCTTGCCCCACCACCTCGTGTGTGTGGAGAAGTTTACCTTACCTTACCTTACCCTCCTCGTGCCTCTTCCCAACGTTCCCTCGGCGGCCGATGCCGTCTGCTCCGGCTCCCCAGTCCCCCCGGGTCTGCCCTGCTCTCGTCTGCGCTAGTTTCTGCTCCGTCCTCACCAGCGTCTCTCCTCTGTCCTTCTTCTTCCGAGCCCATGCCCCATGGGGACATACATCGCGATTTTTTTCGAGGTCAGACCCATTCATGCCTGCACCTGGCACCACTGTGGACGGTCCGTCCGACGTCGGGTAACCGTCGCCGCCGCCCTCGCGACTCAAGGTGCGCGCTGCGTGACCGCCGTGAGCTGCCCTCCCGACCCATGTAAAAAAATCCGCCATCTCCCCTCTCAGTGAGCCGGGAGAGCGCTCCGGGCACCTCCGGGCAGCCGTCTCCCCGCCACGAAAGCTCTGCCGAGAGCGCCGTTCCCATGGGCGGCGTTCCCGAACCATTCGTAGGCGCCGCGCGGCATTGCCAATGCTCCATCGACGCGGTGCAGGCGGCCCCAAGCCAAAGGGGTGGACACGTGCCGCCAAGAACGCCTTCCTAATCCACTTTGGTGTGCGCACGGGCGGTACTCCAGTGGACGCCACTGCCGACGGCGCCGCCGCCGAACCGCCCGCCGCCGACCCTCCCACCGAGGAGGTCGACGGAGCTGCAGACCCAGCGATGCAGTCCGAGGCCGCCGCTCCGGCGGCAGAGGCTGACGTCCCGATGGCGCAAGCGCTGAGCGATGCCGAGCTTTCATCAGATCACGAGCACGAGGAGCAGCCGCTGCTCCATGAGCAGCGGCTTGCGACAGTCAACCAGGAGCAGGCACGGCTTGAGGCGCTGCGTTGGACCGAGGAAGAGGTGGCTTTGTGGGTGAGTTGGGGGGGTGTGAAGGAGGACTTGATCTAGGCTGGAGATTGCACGTGGAGCACTTGGAGGCGCTAGAAGGAGTTCGAGGAGGAGCGTGCGGGCTACATGGAGGAGACCTCGTGCGACGAGTCCGAGGACGAGGACGAGGACGAGGGCGACGGCGAGGCACCCGCACCCGCACCCGCACCCGCACCCGCACATGCACATGCACCCGCGCAGCGTGCAGGGAAGCGTAAGGCTGCACCGCCTCGAGCACCGCCGACGCGCCCGCCAGACAGCAGTGATGACGATGGCCCATCATTGCATGCGCCAGCACCGGCGCGGGCAGGGCGGGGGGCCAAGCCGGCAGCCAAGGGGTCCGCACGGCGCAAGCCGCCAGCAGCCAAGCCAGCAGCCAAGGCAGTAGCGGCCATGTCGAAGCGTCAGCGACGGAAGTGATCTGTACACACTGCATGAGTATGAATCGTGTGTGTGTGTGTGTGTGTGTGTGTGTGTGTGTGTGTGTGTGTGTGTGTGTGTGTGTGTGTGTGTGTGTGTGTGTATGTGTATGTGTACTATTGTACGAGATTTGTACATTGCGCTCTAGACGGGGGCTCTTGGGCAGCAGCTCACAGCCTATTTTTGGTCGGTTTTTGGCGCTAAAAATGCAAAATTTCTTCGCGGGGCTCTGCCCCGCACCCCGCTGGGGCTGCCAGCCCCAGACCCCAGGCTGGGGCTCCGCCCCAGACCCCGAGTTAGGCGCTGTCGGCGGCCAGAGGCCGAGTTACGTCTGCAGGCAAAAGTCGCTCGCTGCCGTCTGAGCTCGAAAAAAATCGCGATGTATGTGTACTATTGTACGAGATTTGTACATTGCGCTCTAGACGGGGGCTCTTGGGCAGCAGCTCACAGCCTATTTTTGGTCGGTTTTTGGCGCTAAAAATGCAAAATTTTCTTCGCGGGGCTCTGCCCCGCACCCCGCTGGGGCTGCCAGCCCCAGACCCCAGGCTGGGGCTCCGCCCCAGACCCCGAGTTAGGCGCTGTCGGCGGCCAGAGGCCGAGTTACGTCTGCAGGCAAAAGTCGCTCGCTGCCGTCTGAGCTCGAAAAAAATCGCGATATACGTTTTATCAATTATCATATTTGAGATATATACGTATCCGGAAGCGGGATCTCTCTCATCTCAATCGGCGCATCGGAGAGCAGAGGACAAGCCTGCTGTGGCGTCGCCGCTGGGATCGATCGGCGGCGGCGCCAGCAGCGTTCTCCTTCGTCTCGGATCTGAACTTCTGAAGCCGACTTTGAGCGCCGATCGATCGATCTGAGGGCTGGCCGATGGGTGGGGCCGCGCTGGGGCTGGGACATCGCCGCCTCCGCGGAGGCCGGGGCGACCAGATAAAGCCGTAGGAGAAGAGC
>NW_005199228.1:63723-65608 GCF_000372725.1 Emiliania huxleyi CCMP1516
CGTTGCCCCGCAGCTCGAGCGTTCGCAGCCCGTCGTGCCTCCCCTTCAGCGCGATGGCGATGGCCTCCGCGCCGGCGCCGCTGATGCCGCACTCCCACATGTCGAGCGCCTCCAGCACGTGGTTCGCGGCGAGCGCCGTGGCGAGTGCAGCCGCGCCCTCGTCGCCCGCGTTCGTGCGGGTCAGCCACAGGTGGCGCAGCCCGCGCGCCTTGGCCAGGCCCGCCGCGATGCCCTTTGCGCCCTCGGCGCCCAGCGGGTTCTCGTTGAGGTAGAGCCGCTTGAGGACGGTGTTCTTGGCGATGGCGGCGCCGAGCGCCTTCGCGCCGGCGGCGCCCACCCCATTGTGCCAGAGGTCGACGAGCTGCAGCTTGGTGTTGCCGGCGAGAGCCGATGCGAGCTTGATCGCGCCGCCGTCGCCGACGCTCTCGCCAAAGAGGAGCAGCTCCTCGCAGCTGCCGAGCTGAAAGCTGCCGTCGGGCTGCCGCACGTCGCCGAGCCGGCAGCGATGCTGCGCCGAGGCGAGGAGCGGCGGGAGGAGGACGAGGGCGAGCGACAAACAACGAGCGGCTCCCCCCATTTACGAAAGGCTGAACAGTGGGGCGACCACCTACCTAGGTACGCGATCGGCGGGGTTCGGACTGTTGCAGGGTATGGTGTGGTCACCAAAAAGAGGTACACATCAGGATCCTACCTACCTACCTCATTATGTCAGACCGTGGTCAGGATGGAGCACTTGGAGTGCAGTCGGTAACCGCACGCCCAGGACCGGGGAGTTGGGAGGTGATAGACGCGGAGATGTACGCGATACGTCTTTGTCGATACGTCGATACGTCATTTGTCAGCCGCAAAATGTACGCGATACTCGCCTACTTACGCGGCCTCTCCTTAGTTAGATAGAGGCGATTGCTTACTATATATAGATCGCAACAGAGGCGGTGATTTTCGTGAGCTCGGGCTCGGCTGGGTACGGGGCGGCGTCCGTGACGTACAGCATCACGGGGCTCTGTCCTCTGCCGCCCTCGACGCCGCCGTCGCTGCCGCCGCTGCCGCCACCGCCTGCGGCGCCTCTGCCGGCATCGCCGCCCCCCCTGCCGTGCGTGACGGTGCCCGACCCCGCCGCCGAGACGACGGGCGGCTCGGCCAGCTACCCGAGCAACTACCAGCTCTCGGCCGCCATCGAGGACGCGAGGGTGGTGGTCCTCACTGCGGTGCGGCTGGGAGGGAAGAGCGTGCTCGGAGGCGGCACAGCCGTCGCGCGGGTGGTGGAGGGGTCGGGGGCGACGACGGCGACCAAGCACTACTACGCCGCGTTCCTGGACGCCTCCTACCTCAAGATGGTCCGCCTCACGGTCAGCCTCGGCAGCGCGCTCACGCTGACGCAGGACGGCGCGAGGTACCGCTCCGCCGCGGGCTCGTACGTCACGTCCGCGGGCGGAGACCTCGACGCGGTGGACGTGGAGGGCGCGTACACGGGGTCGGGGTACAGCACCATGGCCGTCGCGTACAGCTCGGGCGCGAACGGGTACGGGGCGTACACCGTCGCCTTCTCGCTCAACGCCGACTTCTGCCCGCTGCCGCCCTCGACGCCGCCCTTGCCGCCCGCCGCGGCGCCGCTGCCTCCGCCGCCGCTGCCGCCGCCGCCGCCTCTCATGCCGTGCATCAGCGTGCCCGACCCCGCCGCCGAGACGACGGGCGGCTCGGCCAGCTACCCGAGCAACTACCAGCTCTCGGCCGCCATCGAGGACGCGAGGGTGGTGGTCCTCACGGCGGTGCGGCTGGGAGGGAAGAGCGTGCTCGGAGGCGGCACAGCCGTCGCGCGGGTGGTGGAGGGGTCGGGGGCGACGACGGCGACCAAGCACTACTACGCCGCGTACCTGGACGCCTC
>NW_005199228.1:65708-74138 GCF_000372725.1 Emiliania huxleyi CCMP1516
CGCGCACTGGGCCTTGCACTTTGAATGCCGTGGGGCTCCTGTCGTCAGACGTGGAGACGCGAGGGTTGCGCCCCTTGCCCCACCACCTCGTGTGTGTGGAGAAGTTTACCTTACCTTACCTTACCCTCCTCGTGCCTCTTCCCAACGTTCCCTCGGCGGCCGATGCCGTCTGCTCCGGCTCCCCAGTCCCCCCGGGTCTGCCCTGCTCTCGTCTGCGCTAGTTTCTGCTCCGTCCTCACCAGCGTCTCTCCTCTGTCCTTCTTCTTCCGAGCCCATGCCCCATGGGGACATACATCGCGATTTTTTTCGAGGTCAGACCCATTCATGCCTGCACCTGGCACCACTGTGGACGGTCCGTCCGACGTCGGGTAACCGTCGCCGCCGCCCTCGCGACTCAAGGTGCGCGCTGCGTGACCGCCGTGAGCTGCCCTCCCGACCCATGTAAAAAAATCCGCCATCTCCCCTCTCAGTGAGCCGGGAGAGCGCTCCGGGCACCTCCGGGCAGCCGTCTCCCCGCCACGAAAGCTCTGCCGAGAGCGCCGTTCCCATGGGCGGCGTTCCCGAACCATTCGTAGGCGCCGCGCGGCATTGCCAATGCTCCATCGACGCGGTGCAGGCGGCCCCAAGCCAAAGGGGTGGACACGTGCCGCCAAGAACGCCTTCCTAATCCACTTTGGTGTGCGCACGGGCGGTACTCCAGTGGACGCCACTGCCGACGGCGCCGCCGCCGAACCGCCCGCCGCCGACCCTCCCACCGAGGAGGTCGACGGAGCTGCAGACCCAGCGATGCAGTCCGAGGCCGCCGCTCCGGCGGCAGAGGCTGACGTCCCGATGGCGCAAGCGCTGAGCGATGCCGAGCTTTCATCAGATCACGAGCACGAGGAGCAGCCGCTGCTCCATGAGCAGCGGCTTGCGACAGTCAACCAGGAGCAGGCACGGCTTGAGGCGCTGCGTTGGACCGAGGAAGAGGTGGCTTTGTGGGTGAGTTGGGGGGGTGTGAAGGAGGACTTGATCTAGGCTGGAGATTGCACGTGGAGCACTTGGAGGCGCTAGAAGGAGTTCGAGGAGGAGCGTGCGGGCTACATGGAGGAGACCTCGTGCGACGAGTCCGAGGACGAGGACGAGGACGAGGGCGACGGCGAGGCACCCGCACCCGCACCCGCACCCGCACCCGCACATGCACATGCACCCGCGCAGCGTGCAGGGAAGCGTAAGGCTGCACCGCCTCGAGCACCGCCGACGCGCCCGCCAGACAGCAGTGATGACGATGGCCCATCATTGCATGCGCCAGCACCGGCGCGGGCAGGGCGGGGGGCCAAGCCGGCAGCCAAGGGGTCCGCACGGCGCAAGCCGCCAGCAGCCAAGCCAGCAGCCAAGGCAGTAGCGGCCATGTCGAAGCGTCAGCGACGGAAGTGATCTGTACACACTGCATGAGTATGAATCGTGTGTGTGTGTGTGTGTGTGTGTGTGTGTGTGTGTGTGTGTGTGTGTGTGTGTGTGTGTGTGTGTGTGTGTGTGTATGTGTATGTGTACTATTGTACGAGATTTGTACATTGCGCTCTAGACGGGGGCTCTTGGGCAGCAGCTCACAGCCTATTTTTGGTCGGTTTTTGGCGCTAAAAATGCAAAATTTTCTTCGCGGGGCTCTGCCCCGCACCCCGCTGGGGCTGCCAGCCCCAGACCCCAGGCTGGGGCTCCGCCCCAGACCCCGAGTTAGGCGCTGTCGGCGGCCAGAGGCCGAGTTACGTCTGCAGGCAAAAGTCGCTCGCTGCCGTCTGAGCTCGAAAAAAATCGCGATGTATGTGTACTATGTACGAGATTTGTACATTGCGCTCTAGACGGGGGCTCTTGGCAGCAGCTCACAGCCTATTTTTGGTCGGTTTTTGGCGCTAAAAATGCAAAATTTTCTTCGCGGGGCTCTGCCCCGCACCCCGCTGGGGCTGCCAGCCCCAGACCCCAGGCTGGGGCTCCGCCCCAGACCCCGAGTTAGGCGCTGTCGGCGGCCAGAGGCCGAGTTACGTCTGCAGGCAAAAGTCGCTCGCTGCCGTCTGAGCTCGAAAAAAATCGCGATATACGTTTTATCAATTATCATATTTGAGATATATACGTATCCGGAAGCGGGATCTCTCTCATCTCAATCGGCGCATCGGAGAGCAGAGGACAAGCCTGCTGTGGCGTCGCCGCTGGGATCGATCGGCGGCGGCGCCAGCAGCGTTCTCCTTCGTCTCGGATCTGAACTTCTGAAGCCGACTTTGAGCGCCGATCGATCGATCTGAGGGCTGGCCGATGGGTGGGGCCGCGCTGGGGCTGGGACATCGCCGCCTCCGCGGAGGCCGGTGGCGACCAGATAAAGCCGTAGGAGGAAGGAGCGGTTGGGGCGCGTGCTGTGGCGCGCATGTCCGCGGAGACCGCCGTGGCCCGTCGGCGCCTGGCTGCGGCCTGGCGTCACGCTTCTGGCGCCGGAGCGAGGGACGTCGCGCTCGCGGAGGAGACTCACAACCACAAGCACACCTTCTCTCCAACACACTCTCGAGCTGTGGGCTGCCACTGTCTCTCCCAGAGCTGCACAATCAACGACACAAACCATCTCCGGCGCACACTCTCACGGCGCATTCTTCTGCCCCTTCTCCTCCCACGAGGTCCGCTGCTGGTGCGGCCCGATGGCGTCCTCGAAAAGCACCATGTACGGCAGCGAAGCAGCCTTTCTCAGCCCCTCCCGCAGCAGCGCGCGTCCCTCGGCGCTCACGCCCGTGTTGAGCAGGTCGAGGGTGGAGAGGGGCTTGTTGGTCGGCAGCAGCGCGGCAAACGCCCTCGCGCCTCGGTCGCCCATCGCGTTGCCCCGCAGCTCGAGCGTTCGCAGCCCGTCGTGCCTCCCCTTCAGCGCGATGGCGATGGCCTCCGCGCCGGCGCCGCTGATGCCGCACTCCCACATGTCGAGCGCCTCCAGCACGTGGTTCGCGGCGAGCGCCGTGGCGAGTGCAGCCGCGCCCTCGTCGCCCGCGTTCGTGCGGGTCAGCCACAGGTGGCGCAGCCCGCGCGCCTTGGCCAGGCCCGCCGCGATGCCCTTTGCGCCCTCGGCGCCCAGCGGGTTCTCGTTGAGGTAGAGCCGCTTGAGGACGGTGTTCTTGGCGATGGCGGCGCCGAGCGCCTTCGCGCCGGCGGCGCCCACCCCATTGTGCCAGAGGTCGACGAGCTGCAGCTTGGTGTTGCCGGCGAGAGCCGATGCGAGCTTGATCGCGCCGCCGTCGCCGACGCTCTCGCCAAAGAGGAGCAGCTCCTCGCAGCTGCCGAGCTGAAAGCTGCCGTCGGGCTGCCGCACGTCGCCGAGCCGGCAGCGATGCTGCGCCGAGGCGAGGAGCGGCGGGAGGAGGACGAGGGCGAGCGACAAACAACGAGCGGCTCCCCCCATTTACGAAAGGCTGAACAGTGGGGCGACCACCTACCTAGGTACGCGATCGGCGGGGTTCGGACTGTTGCAGGGTATGGTGTGGTCACCAAAAAGAGGTACACATCAGGATCCTACCTACCTACCTCATTATGTCAGACCGTGGTCAGGATGGAGCACTTGGAGTGCAGTCGGTAACCGCACGCCCAGGACCGGGGAGTTGGGAGGTGATAGACGCGGAGATGTACGCGATACGTCTTTGTCGATACGTCGATACGTCATTTGTCAGCCGCAAAATGTACGCGATACTCGCCTACTTACGCGGCCTCTCCTTAGTTAGATAGAGGCGATTGCTTACTATATATAGATCGCAACAGAGGCGGTGATTTTCGTGAGCTCGGGCTCGGCTGGGTACGGGGCGGCGTCCGTGACGTACAGCATCACGGGGCTCTGTCCTCTGCCGCCCTCGACGCCGCCGTCGCTGCCGCCGCTGCCGCCACCGCCTGCGGCGCCTCTGCCGGCATCGCCGCCCCCCCTGCCGTGCGTGACGGTGCCCGACCCCGCCGCCGAGACGACGGGCGGCTCGGCCAGCTACCCGAGCAACTACCAGCTCTCGGCCGCCATCGAGGACGCGAGGGTGGTGGTCCTCACTGCGGTGCGGCTGGGAGGGAAGAGCGTGCTCGGAGGCGGCACAGCCGTCGCGCGGGTGGTGGAGGGGTCGGGGGCGACGACGGCGACCAAGCACTACTACGCCGCGTTCCTGGACGCCTCCTACCTCAAGATGGTCCGCCTCACGGTCAGCCTCGGCAGCGCGCTCACGCTGACGCAGGACGGCGCGAGGTACCGCTCCGCCGCGGGCTCGTACGTCACGTCCGCGGGCGGAGACCTCGACGCGGTGGACGTGGAGGGCGCGTACACGGGGTCGGGGTACAGCACCATGGCCGTCGCGTACAGCTCGGGCGCGAACGGGTACGGGGCGTACACCGTCGCCTTCTCGCTCAACGCCGACTTCTGCCCGCTGCCGCCCTCGACGCCGCCCTTGCCGCCCGCCGCGGCGCCGCTGCCTCCGCCGCCGCTGCCGCCGCCGCCGCCTCTCATGCCGTGCATCAGCGTGCCCGACCCCGCCGCCGAGACGACGGGCGGCTCGGCCAGCTACCCGAGCAACTACCAGCTCTCGGCCGCCATCGAGGACGCGAGGGTGGTGGTCCTCACGGCGGTGCGGCTGGGAGGGAAGAGCGTGCTCGGAGGCGGCACAGCCGTCGCGCGGGTGGTGGAGGGGTCGGGGGCGACGACGGCGACCAAGCACTACTACGCCGCGTACCTGGACGCCTCCTACCTCAAGATGGTCCGCCTCACGGTCAGCCTCGGCAGCGCGCTCACGCTGACGCAGGACGGCGCGAGGTACCGCTCCGCCGCGGGCTCGTACGTCACGTCCGCGGGCGGAGACCTCGACGCGGTGGACGTGGAGGGCGCGTACACGGGGTCGGGGTACAGCACCATGGCCGTCGCGTACAGCTCGGGCGCGAACGGGTACGGGGCGTACACCGTCGCCTTCTCGCTCAACGCCGACTTCTGCCCGCTGCCGCCCTCGACGCCGCCCTTGCCGCCCGCCGCGGCGCCGCTGCCTCCGCCGCCGCTGCCGCCGCCGCCGCCTCTCATGCCGTGCATCAGCGTGCCCGACCCCGCCGCCGAGACGACGGGCGGCTCGGCCAGCTACCCGAGCAACTACCAGCTCTCGGCCGCCATCGAGGACGCGAGGGTGGTGGTCCTCACGGCGGTGCGGCTGGGAGGGAAGAGCGTGCTCGGAGGCGGCACAGCCGTCGCGCGGGTGGTGGAGGGGTCGGGGGCGACGACGGCGACCAAGCACTACTACGCCGCGTACCTGGACGCCTCCTACCTCAAGATGGTCCGCCTCACGGTCAGCCTCGGCAGCGCGCTCACGCTGACGCAGGACGGCGCGAGGTACCGCTCCGCCGCGGGCTCGTACGTCACGTCCGCGGGCGGAGACCTCGACGCGGTGGACGTGGAGGGCGCGTACACGGGGTCGGGGTACAGCACCATGACCGTCGCGTACAGCTCGGGCGCGAACGGGTACGGGGCGTACACCGTCGCCTTCTCGCTCAACGCCGACTTCTGCCCGCTGCCGCCCTCGACGCCGCCCTTGCCGCCCGCCGCGGCGCCGCTGCCTCCGCCGCCGCTGCCGCCGCCGCCGCCCACCCTCCCGGACCAGGATCGCGACGGGACTCCTGACACGGGTGAGGGTACCGCAGACAGCGACAGCGATGGCCAAATTGACAGCCTTGACCCTGACTCAGATGGCGATAACACGCCCGATGCTGATGAAGGCACGGCTGACACGGACAGTGACGGAGTCCTTGACCGTCTCGACCCCGATCGGGATAGCGATGACATACCCGACACGGACACAGACAGCGATCCAGACAGCGATGGCTTGCCGGACGTGGAGGAGGGCGTGGCCGATGCTGACAGCGACGGCATCCCCGACGCCACCGACCCCGACTCGGACGGCGACAGCATCCCCGACGCCGAGGAGGGCTCCGTCGACACGGACAGCGACGGCATCCCCGACGCCACCGACCCCGACTCGGACGGTGACAGCATCCCCGACGCCGAGGAGGGCTCCGTCGACACGGACAGCGACGGCATCCCCGACGCCACCGACCCCGACTCGGACGGCGACAGCATCCCCGACGCCGAGGAGGGCTCCGTCGACAAGGACAGCGACGGCATCCCCGACGCCACCGACCCCGACTCGGACGGTGACAGCATCCCCGACGCCGAGGAGGGCTCCGTCGACACGGACAGCGACGGCATCCCCGACGCCACCGACCCCGACTCGGACGGTGACAGCATCCCCGACGCCGAGGAGGGCTCCGTCGACACGGACAGCGACGGCATCCCCGACGCCACCGACCCCGACTCGGACGGCGACGGCACACCTGGCGCGGAGGAGCCCGCTTCCGTTCGCCAGGACCCGCACATTCATTTTGCGCACGGTGGTCGGGCTGACTTTCGGGGCCGCAATGGCATCTACTACAACTTCTTCTCTGCCCCTCGGCTGTCCGTCAACGTCAAGACCGAGGATGCATCATTCCGGCTGCACGGCGGCAAGCTCATTGTCCACGGTAGCTTCATAAGTGAGGCACACGTTACCGCTGGCTCTCGAAACGACAACAGCTTCCTAACCGAGGCCTCATTTTGGGCCGAGGAACTGAATTCAGGCAACTGGGGCTGGAAGGTAATCAACGGGACCTGCAAGCGCCATCATTTCCAGATCGGAAAGAGGGGGGCCAAGCACTGTGGCGACCTCAGCATAGCAATGACATTCTCCACGGCCACGTTTACCCTCGGCAACTGGACTGTCAGTATCCAGGGCAATCACGTCTACGACTGGATCTCCGGCCCAAGGCACCGCCTCGATGTCAGCTTCAATGCAAGAGGCGACGCCGCCGCGCGATCGCTCCCGCATGGACTGATCGGGCAATCCTTCTCGTCATCTTCGCCGCGACAAGGCTTGCTCGACAAGTATCCCCAAGCAGGCCATTTCACAACCTCGGCAATGGCGGAGGGTGCGATCGAGGGGGAGGCCGCTCTGTACGAGATGACGTCGCCGTACTCCACGCACTTTGCCTTCTCGCGCTTCGGTCAGCCGGAGGCTGTGCTTGACCCGGCTCTGCTGAGAGCGCTCCAGTCGCTCGCAGCAACCTCGCTACGTTAGCATGGGTCAGCTGCACGCGGCAAACAGCTCAAGAGAGCTGTGAGCAGATGGGTCGCGCATCATTGGATGCGGCTGAAAGGGGGCTTGGATACGTGATACACACTTCACACATAGGCAGGCGTTTCTTACTAGAAAGGTAACTTGTTGGCAATGTTTGGCAAGCAGAGACAGAGCTCACACAAAGAGGCACAGCCCCGGACCCAAGATCACGCACACGCACACGACAGACTCAGAGCTCACACAAAAGATGGTTTATAAAATCACAGCCGGGACGAAAGCGGCGAGTCGAACGGGCAGCCCTGTGTCTAGATAGAGTCCGGGGGGTGGATCGATGTACGATGAACGTATCGATCCAGCCCGGGGTGGGATCTTTCGATCGAGTCTATGCAGCGCCCTCGCCGGCTCCCGGTGGTCGGGTACCGTCCTCGTATCAAGGACTTTGTACATTAGGATTCCTATGGGTGTGGTCCTGTTCACAGCCCGCGTTGTGATCTTCACACCACACAAGCACCACGCTGCGCCCAGCGCAGAGAGAGGCAGACATGTCGGAGCCCCCTCCAGTGGAGGATCCCGCCGACGAGGGAGGCGGCGAGCACAAGAAGAAGCGCAAGAAGCACAAGAAGCACCGCTCCAAGGAGGGAGACGGCGCTGACGCTGAGGGCGAGCCCGCAAACGGCAACAGCGCGGCAGAGGCGGCCAAGGCGTCAGAGGTCTCGCCCGGCCGCGGCTCCGGCTCGCGCGGCCGCGCTGGCTCGCGCGGCCGCGCAGACGACCGTCGCAGCCGCAGCCGCAGCCCGCGCCGCCGCAGCAGGAGCCCGAGCTACGACCGGCGCCGCGACGACCGGCGCCGCTCGCCGCCACGCTACCGCGACTACCGCGACGACCGGCGCCGCTCGCCGCCGCGCTACCGCGACGACCGCCGCCGCTCGCCTCCTCGCTACCGCGACCATGGCAGGCGGCGCTCGCCTCCGCCGCGCCACCGCGACGACCGGCGGCGCGGCAGCTCGCCGCCGCGCGGCGACTTCACGCGGAGCTATGGGGGGAGGTCGCGGAGCTACAGCCCCTCGCCCGTGCGCAAGAAGAAGCCGGCGGCGCCGGCCGACAACAAGCCGGCCCGCTTTTGGGACGGCTTCCAGTGGGTCGACGTCGAGAAGAACGAGGCCGACTCGGCGCCGCTGATGGGGCAGGCGACGCGCAAGGACCGGCGGCTGTACGTGGGCAACCTGCCCATCGGCGCGGGGCTGGCGGACAAGCAGCTCTCCGAGTTCGTCTCCACCGCCATGAAGCAGCGCGGCCTGATTGCGCA
>NW_005199228.1:74870-79017 GCF_000372725.1 Emiliania huxleyi CCMP1516
GGCGGGGGGCGCGTCCCTACTCTCATGGCGGCGGCTAGGAGCCTACGCGGCCGTCGGCAGCGGGGCCTGGGCTCGCGCTCCCCTGAACCTCCCCCCCCTCCCCCCCCCCGAACAGTGCTCCGTGTCCTGACGGCGCCGCGACACGCTTACAGGCTCAGTCCTCAACCATGGCTCGGCGTGCGGCGCAAGGAGCGCGGGGCCGGTGCACGGGGGTCGTCCCCCGGACCGGAGCGCCCACGCAGAGAGATGGCCCATACACTCCCCTGCATATTCGGTCCCTGTCCGCTGTCGGCTGTCTCGGCTGTCTCGCTCGCTCGCTCCGAACTCTGTCTAGTTTTCGCACACGCCACACCGTTTGTCTCGACTTAGAGCACTTACTCTGCGGGCGTCGGTCGGGGCGGCGTCGCTCTTATCATCTGCAGTTACGAGTTTTACCAAAATTGCGCGCGCATGCGGGACGTATGGGTCCGGGGCAGGGGCGGTCCTCTCGTGTGCCCCGGGGGAGGTTCAAAGGACCACGCTGCACGCAACTCAGTGGCACCACAACTGCCGAGGTGCGGGAGTTGGCAGTTGCGAGTGCCGACACAGATGCACACGGCCGGGAGGCCGGGCGCCGGTGGTGTGAGAGCACACGCGCTCCCGCGCAAGGATGCCGCGTGCAGATCATCGAGGCAGCACGAGCAGCCAGCATCGACGTGGACTGTGAGTTCCTCACCCGCGGCCGACGCGCCACGCCTCAGCACGGAGATCACGCGGGCTTTCTCTTCAGCGTGCTAATATAGAGCACGTTGTTGCCGCGGATGAAGGCGTCGCCGTACTTAGCCTTGAGCTGGCCATTGTGGTACTCCTCCGTCTGCTCCATCGCAATGTTCATGAAGCCGTCGAGGCACGCCAGAACGCCGCGGTAGTCGACGCCCGAGTTGAGCTTGACCACGACCGGGCGGCCGAGCACGTTCTTGAGGAACGCGGACGGGTTCGACGCGTTCGGGTTCTTGGACATGACCCGGGGAGCGTATGTAGTGGGGATGTGTTCGGTGGCGGTGCGCGTGAGGGGCTCGTTGGGCCAAAAAAAACGCCGAACTGCAAAAAAAGCTCATGGATAAGCAGCTTTCTCAGAAGGAAGGGTCTCCTGCTTAGTTTTACGGAGACTCCGTGAAGTTATTAGCATCATACGTCGTAGTATCGGCAGTGCCCTTGGTATATGCTCTGTTGCTCTCCCGACCTCACGTATTCCGGCTCGGCGGACCCGATCGCCAAACCGGATTCCCACCCACACCCTGCGTCACTCATGAACGCCATTGCAGCCGGCAGACATACATTGGGCAATGTGCGCATCGGCATGGCTCATAGCGACAAGCGGCCCTGGCTAGTTCGCCGCAATCAGCTACTGCTGATGAAGCGGACCAGCTCGTCGATCGTTGCCTGCGGACGGTGCAGTGGCGGGTTCGTGATGCGGACGGTGCAAGCGCCTCTTCGCAGGGCAAGGCAGGAAATTCTGCATGTCCCACACCTTGTTGAGGCCCTGATCGAGCGGGTAGAGCATCTCCTCATTGAACGTCATGCACGCCAAGTTGAAGCCTGCGCCACCGGCCCCGAGCTTCTCCCGCACGTACCTTTCGATCGTCGCGTCGTCTTTTGAGGAATGGTCCGACTCATTGACCATGAAGACAACCAAGTTGCGCGCGCCTGACGCTCGAGGGAAAATTGGTCAGGCGCATGCTGGCAAGCCCGTCGCATCACAGATGGCGGCACCTGTGCAGAACGTGGTGATCCGATCCAGCTCTGACGGAGACACGCGCTCGCCCTTACGAAAGAAGTAGACGCAAGGCTCGGCGCACGGACCGCTCTGCTGCTCTGCCCATTCAATTTGCTGCGTGCCCACTCGCGTTGCAGCAGCGTGCGCACGGATCTGTTGAGGGTGAGAAAACAGCCCACCCGTCTCGCCGTACACGGCCCTGACTGAGCGCACGGGCGGCGGCCTCGGCGCAAACGAGCTGAGCGATCCGCCTCTCCGCAGCCTCTCGTTCTCCAGGAGCAAGCTGTTCATGATCTCCTCGAGCAGCTGTACCCGCTGCGTCTTGTCGCAGTCTTGCAGCATGGGAAGCCTCCGATACGTGCTGATGAGATCAGCGCTCGATGCCGCTCGCGGCCGCTGCAGTTCGGGCCTGCCAAACATACCAAACATCGTGAGGGCGGCTCTCCGCCCGCATGCAGCCCCGCAGCAGTTTCACGTAGCCAGGGGGGAGCGGACGTTTATCGGATGGACGATCGCGCGCCTCGTCCATTTGGACAAGTAGGGGGAGGGAGCGCCCCAAGCTGTCTAACCCGCGCACACAGTGGCTTCTGAGCGGCCCATGAGCGGCACCATTCTTACTGCGCGCGACAACAAGAAGGCATTCTACAGTCTCCTCCGCCAATCGTCGCAGCCGGGATGGCGCAAGAAACCGAAGCTGCAGCTCCTCTTCGACTCGAGCCGCGACGGATGGAACTGTCCGACGTTCCACCAGAAGTGCGACAACCGTGGGCCGACCGTCAGCGTCTGCCAGATGCAGGACGGGACCGTCTGCGGCGGGTTCACGCAGACCGACTGGAGATCCAGCGGCAACTATGTTTCCTCTGCCGGCTCAGCGTTCCTCTTCCGGCTTAAGTACCGTGGGCAGCCTGCGCCATACCGAGCGAACTCAACTGGTAGCAACGACCTTATGGATAGCAGCAGCTACGGTCCCACGTTCGGAGGCGGGCAGGACCTCATGCTATTCTACAACAACAACTATACATCGAGCAACGGCGGAATCAATATGAACAGCTATTCATATCCGTACGATCCGCTCACGGGAGGCTCCTACCCGCTCACCGGAGGCTACTCTCAGATGACTCAGCCAGGGAACAACTACCGCGTTAGCAATCTCGCCGCCCGGCGAGGCACGGACGAGACCGTGTGTGGGGTCTAGTGAGGTGTCTATGGACGCCCTCCTCTGCTACGGACTCCCTCACTAAAAAAGAAACTTGCGGCGGACGGTTCCAGGACATTACTGTGTCTCGCGCTTGATGATTGATCTCGCGCCTACATTCATTACGTTTACGGGGGGACGAGAGAACTGTCGGCGAACGTCAACTCAGGGTGCCTAGTGCCTGCTACCACCAAGACAGGCGCCGCCTTTGCTGTGTCGCGTCCTCCGCGTCGCCAGCCCACCACATTTGCTCGCCATCCGCGCATCACCGTCCACAACAGCCCGCCCCATACCTCCTCAGCCCCTCATCGTCGCCGCCCCAAACGCCGAGAGCGCCCTTCGCCCATCGCATCGCCCTCGCGCCCCTCAGCCGCCACCACCTCCGACAGGTCGTTCGAAATGGCAGAGGAGGCGGGCAAGTACACGATCAAGAATCCCAAGTCGGTCGGCCACTGCAAGGCACAGCCCTTGACTGGAGGCGTTACGCTTGAGGCGCGCGTCGGCTTCACAGGCCGCCACCCCTTCATCGCGGACTCGACACGCCCTCTCCCGATGAACAACAGGAGTGGGACATCGAGGACAAGGAGTTTTACGAAAAGGAGGGCCTCAACATCGCCACGCGCAACCTCTGGGCCTCCGTCCCGAACCTCCTCATGGGCTTTGCCGTCTGGCTCATGTGTGCGGAGTCACCTGCCTCCCCACCCTGAGCCCGCCGCCGCCCTCGCCCCGTCCCGCATGGGGGCTTTCCGCCGCACGCCCGCGCCCCGCGGCGGCGTCTTCAGGTGGTCCGTCATCACGACCAAGATTCAAGGTGGAGACCTGACTCGCCCGGACCTCCCTCTCACCCTAGCACCTTCTGCCTCTCACCTCGCCCTCAACTGCCTCTCCTCACCTCGTCCTCAACTGCCTCTCCTCACCTCGTCCTCAACCCGCATAGCCGCTCACACCGCCGACCCCGGCGTCTACTACTTCAAAGACTTTGCCCCGAGCATCGACGGCATCAACGAGGGCTTCCGCGGCTGCCCGGGTGCAGCCACGCCTCCCCCCCCCCCCCTCTCACCCTCGCCCACCCCCGCCCACCGCCCCTCCCGCCTCCGCGCCCTCCGAGCCAGGCTGGTACGACAAGGCGTGCTGCTCCACCTGGCAGAAAGCCACGCAGGATGCCTTCAATGATTGGCAGACCAAGAACTACGACG
>NW_005199228.1:81233-84450 GCF_000372725.1 Emiliania huxleyi CCMP1516
GCATCATCATCAACTGGAGGTTGTACATGAGGATCCATCCCAACTGGTTCAAGCCCGTCACCTTGCTGCAGTTGTCAAAGGAGTTGAGGTCGTGGCGCCAGGAGAGCCATGCCACAAGTGTGGTTGCGGTGCCTGCGCCGTGGCTGGCCAAGGCGTCTCCCCGTGCGCTGTCCACCCCCTCCCCCCCCCCCCCTTCTTCCGCCCCCCATGCAGCTCATTATCCTTGTGCGTCTTGGCGGCGCCACGCTGCCCCGTACGATTCGATCTCGCGTGGCAGCGCGTGTGTCCGAGATGCGCACAGGTGGGACCGCGTCTCGCCGGACGCGGGAGCATCATTTGAGAGTGAGACCCTCTATAGAGAGAGGTGTGGAGAGAGGCGCGGCAAGATGTGTGTCCCGTACGATTCGATCTCGCGTTGGCGCACACGGCTCTCAGGCCACGACTCTCTTTTGTAATAGCTTGTAAGTTGTATGTATGTCCAAAGAGAGAGGACTCGACTTTCAAGGTGGAATCTCAGCAAAACAGCCGCCTACAAGCTACATGCTCAAAGCAGCATGAGGAGAGAGCCGCGCCGTCGCCATCGGCGCCACCGCCTCCCACGCGCCCACTGCCGGGTCGTACCGCTCCACCGAGCTGAGGCGACTGTGGCCGGCACCTGCACCCGACCCGCCTGCGACATAGAGCTTGCCGTTGAGCGCCGCCACGGCGTGATTATACCGGGCCGCCGCCATCGGCGCCACCGCCTCCCACGCGTTCGTCGCCGGGTCGTACCGCTCCGCCGAGCTGAGGGAGCCGTCGTCGTTGAAGCCGCCCGCAGCGTACAGCTTGCCGTCGAGCACCGCCCCACCATGGTCGCTCCGAGCCTCCGCCATCGGCGCCACCGCCTGCCACGCATCCAACGCCAGGTAGAAAGGTGAAGAACAGCCAGGCTCGGACTGGACACCAACGCGGTATGGGTGGACGCTGGACAGATGATGACGACACGCACGAGCGACACACAGACACAAACAGGCTCACAAGACACACAGCCAGCTGGCTGCCACATACCCTGAGTCGGCGTACACATAACTCAGGGCCACATCCTCCCTGTCGCCCCCCCCAGCACTCCACGGTGCCAAGGGCACAAACAGACAGACCAGAAAGAAAGAAAGAAAACAGACACGCCAAACGAGGGATGGGACGAGGACAGGGTCCACACCTGCACGAGCAGGATTTTGGAAGGACGAGCAGGGGGACAGGTGGGGCTCTCCTGCTCCTGACAAGGGACACGACAGGCTCGCAGCGCGGTGCGCGGTGGACTCCCACATCCACTGGCGGTCTCATCTCAGTCTAGCGACCTGCCTCCAGCTTGTCGCTGGCAGTCTCTCGCACATGCACACTGACACAGGGGTGGCAGGGGCGGCGGCACGAGTCTCCCACATACTATGCGGGCCTCACTAGAGGTGCGGCCTGTGCGTGTCCTCGCCCTTGAGGGGGGAGGGGAAGGGGCTGTGTGTCTGTGCATGTGTGTGTGTGTGTGTGTGTGTGTGTGTGTGTGTGTGTGTGTGTGTGTGTGTGTGTGTGTGTGTGTGCGTGTGGAGCCGCCCTGAACGCCACGAGCGCGCCGCGAGCGCCGTAGCGCCGGCGAGCGCCGTCGGCAGCGCGCGACCGCCACCCAAAAGTGGAGGTACATTAGGAGCCGCAGCCGGCCTGCTCTATCAGCCCCGCAGCCGCGGTGGCGCGACCGGACCGCGGTCGCTCCAGGCGCCTTTTGGCCCCGGTTCGAATCGCGGTTGGCGCGCGCCCTCGCGGAGCGACGCGTGGCGCGCGACGCGCGCGCGTGCGCGTGCGCGCCCAGCCGAGCCCTAGGCCGTCTGCCGTCTGCCGTCTGCCGTCTGCCGTCTGCCGTCGGCCGTCGGCCGTCGGCCGTCGGCCGTCGGCCGTCGGCCGCCGCCGCCGCCGTAACACCTACTCGCCCAAGTACTCGCTCTCTTTTATGTCCCACCATGCAGAGCGCATCTCTCTCTCTGTTGTGCGAGGCGTGAACCGCGCCATTCGCTCTCACCTGGCAACCCTGTCTGCACGTCTCGCGCGCGCGTGAACAGGGCTCCAGGCCCCAAATGACGTGTGAGTGTTAGAGTTGTTTGGTATTGCTAAAAATCTCTCTCTCCCGCCGTAGCGGCGGCGAGCGCTCGCCTTTTGCGCGACGCGCGTGTGGACGCGCGCCGCCCAGCGCCTGACGTGCCGGAGCCGGTCCGGCGCGCGCGCGGGCGGCCAGCGCCTGTAAACAGACAGCTGCCGCCCACACGTTCAAAGCATGTAGCTCACAGACAGACCAAAGCGGCCTCGAGATTAGGTTGGCTTATTTTTGGGCTTCCAGGAAGCATGCTGCTTCGCACGGCGCTCTGCAGGAGCACCTCGGCCGGTGCTCGGTCGCTCCACACCGCGCTGCTGCGACGTGCGCCGCGCGCTGCTCCTCTGCTGCGGGCGGCTCCGTCGCGCGCCTCGGGCACCTTCCACCACGTCAAGGAGGCCGACAACCTGGAGGAGACGCCCTTCGAGTTTGACGAGGAGGCGGAGAAGGAGATTGCCTTCACGCTCAACAAGTACCCGGACACGCTGCAGGGGCGGCAGTCCGGGATCATGCCGCTGCTCTGGATCGTCCAGGCCCAGCTCGACCGCGCGCACGCGACGATCAAAGCCGACAACCCGCGCGGCGCGATGGCGTTCCCAAAGTCGCAGGGCGGTGGTGGCTGGGTCCCACTCGCGGCGATGCATAAGGCGGCCCCGCCGCCCCGTGCCGCCGCCCGACCCACCCGCTTCCCTGCCGCGAACGGGGGGGCGCACCCTTCCCCCGCCTCCGCTTTCGCCCTCGCCGCCTCCTCCCCGCCCTCGCCGCCTCCTCCCCGCCCTCGCCGCCTCCTCCCCGCCCCGGCCCGGTCCTCCGCCGTCCGCTTCCCCCGCCGCCCTCTCCTCGCCTGCACCCCTCTCCGCCTGCCAGCCTCGCGCGAGCGCCGCTAGCGGGTTGACCCCTCGCGCGCCCCTGCGCTCTACCATCTCCCCCACCGCCTCCTCCCGTCGCCTCGCGGCCCCTGCGGCCGTCCCCCACCTCCTCCGCCGTGGACGCCATATTAATTTAAAAAAGCAAGGACGACAGGGCCTGCCCGCACGAAGGGGGAGAAATATTTCTGCGTGGGGTTCAAAATTCGTTAGAGGGCATCGACCCACGTCTGGGCCC
>NW_005199228.1:85197-97605 GCF_000372725.1 Emiliania huxleyi CCMP1516
AGAACCTGACCACCGAGAGCACCGTCCAGCTGCTCGACAACCTCAAGGCGGAAGATCTCCCCACATCTCCCCCATATCTCCCCACATCTCCCCCATATCTCCCCATATCTCCCCAACCTCAAGGCCTCGGAGCCTCTAGATGCGGAAGATCTCCCCAGATCTCTCCGAGGATCTCCCCATATCTCCCCATATCTCCCCATATCTCCCCATATCTCCCCAGATGCGGGGTCTCTTTCGTAGGCGGGGAACCCCGTCAAGATCGGGCCGCAGAACGGCCTCACAAACTCCGAGGGGCCGATGGGCAGGACGTCCCTCATCGAGCCGCCTTTGGGGCCGCAGTGCCGCGACCTCGGCGCGTAGCCGCGCATGCGTGCCGGCCAGTGCCGGCCACTATGTAGTCATATCGTCCCCGTTGCGCGTCGTCGGTCGCTCCACAGTGCGCGGTGGCTGGTTAGTCTGGTCCTATAGAGAGGCTAGGCTCTCTCTCTCTCTCTCGTTGTCTGTGGCTCTTTACAATTAAACATGCCGCCCGAGAGAGCGAGAGAGATACGGGGTGTGGAGGGTGCGGCGAGAGTTGACCAGGGGTTGTGCGCCAGGCCCTCTCCTGCTCGCTGCTGCCCCTGCTCGGGGTTGTGAGGCGAGGCTGCTGCGGGCAGACGACATTGTAGCGGCGTTGCGGCGGTGCGTTTGGCTGGACGAGGCTGGAGTCGGAGTGGCGTCGAGGCGTTTGGAGGGGGCCGAGAGAAGTGTAGCGCGTCGTGCGTCCCTTGCGCTTGAGATTCAAGTCGGCATATTTGTTGGCAGCGCGGAGGCAGAGGATCTGCAGAGAACCAACTGACAACGAGAAGTTCTCCACAAATTTCTCTGTAAGAAATAAAGAAATCTTGCCTCCACGCAAAACGCAAAAGCGCGTGCCCCCCCCCCCCCCGCCCGCCCCATGCTAGCGGTTTCGCCGACGGGAGCGGCCTCTTCCAGCTCACTGGGCATCCTTCCCAACGAGGCGGCGAAAGCGGCTTCACGAGGCGACGAGGTGGCGCTGCGGGCGTGGCTCGAGAGCGGCGGGCAGGTCAATGCGACTTGCGTGGTGGGCGATGTGAACGGCGGGGGCACCGCGCTGATGATTGCCGCCCGCTACGGCCACGAGAGGGTGGTCGAGCTGCTGCTGCAGCGCGGCGCGGATGCCAACCTGCAGGAGAGCAACGGCGGCACCGCGCTGATGCTCGCCGCCCGCAACGGCCGTGAGCGGGTGGTCGAGCTGCTGCTGCAGCGCGGCGCGGAGGTCGACATGCAGGACAGCGTCGGCGGCACCGCGCTGATGCTTGCCGCCATCGAAGGCCACCCCGCCACCGTGCTCCGCCTGCTGCGCGCGGGCGCGGGTACCAAGCTGCGCACTGTGGACGGCAAGTCCGCGCTGCAGCTGGCAAAAAGGCACGGCCACGCCGAGTGCATTGAGGCCTTCCGGCAGCACATCGCGGAGGTGACTGCGAGCCGGCGCGAGGCGGCGGCGGGCGGCGCGGGCGGCGCTTCCCCGGGCGAGGCGGCGGCGGGAGCGAGTGCCGCGGCCTCCTCCAGCTCATTGGACAGCCTTCCCGAAGAGGCCGCGAAAGCAGCTCTCCAAGGCGACGAGGCGGCGCTGCTGACTTGGCTTGACAGCGGCGGGCGGGTCAATGCGACCATCGGGCCGAGAAGCCTCGCTGCGCTGACAATCGCCGCCCAGGAGGGCCACGAGCGGGCGGTCGAGTTGCTGCTGCAGAGAGGCGCGGATATCGACCTGCAGGACAGCAAAGGCCGCACCGCGCTGATGTATGCCGCCGGCACCGGCAACGAGAGGATGGTCGAACTGCTGCTGCAGCACGGCGCAGGGGTCAATTTGCAGAGCAGCAGCCACGGCGGCACCGCGCTTTTTGGCGCCGCCCACAACGGCGGCACCGCGCTGATGGCTGCCGCCGACAAAGGCCACGAGCGGGTGGCTGAGCTGCTGATACGGCACGGCGCGGAGGTCAACCTGAAGAGCAGCGACGGCTTCACCGCGCTGATGTTCGCCGCCCGCAACGGCCACGAGCGGGTGGTC
This sequence comes from Emiliania huxleyi CCMP1516, assembly GCF_000372725.1. NCBI lineage: Eukaryota > Haptophyta > Isochrysidales > Noelaerhabdaceae > Emiliania > Emiliania huxleyi. The sequence continues at coordinate 87,269 of NW_005199228.1, forward strand.
GAGCTGTTGCTGCGGCTAGGCGCAGAGATCGACAAGAAGCAGAGCGGCGGCACCACCGCGCTGATGCTCGCCTCCCAAGGCGGCCACGAGCGGGTGGCCGAGCTGCTTCTGCAGCGCGGCGCGCAGTTCGACATGCAGCACGGCGGCGGCACCACCGCGCTGATGTTCGCCGCCAGCCACGGCCACGAGCGGGTGGTCGAGCTGCTGCTGCAGCGAGGGGCGGAGATGAACAAGCAGGATATTGACGGCTACACCGCGCTGATGCAGGCCGCCATCGACGGCCACCCCGCCGTCGTGCTCCGCTTGCTTCGGGCGGGCGCAGACGCGGCGGTGCGCGCTGAGAACAACATGACGGCGCTGCAGTGTGCCAAGAAGGAGGGCAACGACGAGTGCGTGCGCGCCATCGAGGAGCATGCGTCGGCGGAGGCGGCGGCGGAGGCAGCGGCGAGGGAGGCAGAGAGGGCGGTGGCAGAGGCGCAGGCGGCGCGGCATGCCGAGGCGCTTCTGGCGGAGGAGGAGGCGGAGAAGGAGGAGCGTGCCAAGGGGAGCAAGAAGGGCAAGAAGAAGAAGAAGGGCAAGGGCGGCGGAGGCGGCGCTGGACCCTCCCGGGAGCCCGAGGACGAGGCAGCGCTGGCTGCGGCGACGGAGACGGAGTTGGCGGCAGCGCTCGAGGAGAGCGTGAGGCTTGATGATGAGGCGAGGCGCGCAGCGGAGGAGCAGGCGCCTCCCGCCGAGTCCGCCGGCAACCTTCTGCCGAGTGAGGAGCAGGAGCAGACCGCTGCGGCGCTCTCGCTAGCCGACGCCAACTTCAACACTGGCCGCGCAGCGGTCCCCGAGTCCACCATGGGCGGCGAGACCACGTGCATCATTTGCTTCACCCGACCCAAGACACACGCGGCGGGGCCTTGCGGTCACCAGTGCGCGTGTGGCCCTTGCTCCGAAAGGTTGCAGCTGTGCCCATATTGCCGCGAGCCGGTGGTGATGTGGATCGCAACGCGCATTGTTTAGAGAGAGAGGGAAAGGATATAATTACGTTTCTAGCCGGTAACTTCGAATACTTTTTCCGCGGGACGACGTACCGCAGCGGCGGCGATGCCCTCGCTTGCGGACGAGATCGCGGACCTGCTCATAACCCCGCGCCGCGCGATGTCGACGGCGACCAGGACGGCGACGGCTACTCTAGAGTACTACTCACCGCTGCGGAGCGGCCGTCGCTGCTCACCGACTCTGAGCGGGCCTCGGCGGCGGCGCCTGTCGGCGGGAGGCGGATGCGCGGTGCCGGTATCCAGATGAGCGCGGCGGAGGCGGCGCGGTTCGCCGGCCGCAAGGTGAGTCGCGACAAGCTCTTTGGCCGCTCAGCGCTGCGGCGGCCGCGGCAGCAGGCGGCGGCAGAGGAGGAGGGCGGCCCGGAAGACGGAGCCTTTGTGGACGACGGCGAGGAGGACGCCGACGGCGACGAGGAGGGCGACCCTATGCTGTACGACATGCGCAGCGACGACGACGACGACGACGACGACGACGGCGACGAGGACGAGGACGAGGAGGACGAGGAGGGCGACGAGGAGGAGGAGGGCGGCAGCGGAGAGGAGGAGAGCGGAGAGGACAGTGGCGAGGAGGAGAGCGGCGAGGAGGGCGGCGAGCTCTCCAGCGGCGAGGAGGGCGCCAGCGACGATGGCGACGGCGCGCGCGGAGACGACGGCAGCGGAGACGGCGACGGCGACAGCGACGGCGGCGACGGCGGCGACGGCGACGGCGCGCGACGGCGGCGGCGGCGGCGAGGGGAGGAGGGCGGTGGCAGCCTGTATGCAGAGTGGGCGCAGCTGGCAGAGGGGGAGAGCTCGCTGCTGCAGCAGCTGCAGGCCTCGCGGGCCGACGAGGCGGAGGCTGCGGAGCACACCCGCAGGCGACAGTCGACCATCCCGCAGCCGCTGAGTGATGAGTCCTTCGGCGACGGCGATGACTTGTTATTAGGCAGCACACGATGAGCCTCGCCGTCACCGTCGCCCTCGGGTTCGCGCTCTCGCCGAGTGCGCGCCCAGTGTTTCCAGCGAGTGCGACTGGGGAGTCCGGCGCCGGCTTCGCCCAGATCGCCCAGAGGCCGCACGCCAACCTCGGGGGGGTTTCCCCAAGGTTCCAGGCCGATCAGGACTCGAGCCCGCAAGCCGTCGCCCCCGTCATCGCCGAGCACAGCGTGTTTGACCAAATCACGGGCCCGCAGTACATCGGTTGGTTCATCACGTTCGCGAGCCTTTGGTTTTGGATCTACCCCGCGCACGTGACGTGGATCGCCATCCATCGGCCGATTGACTGCGTCAGAGCCGCCGGATTGGCGGTCGCCGCACCGTTCATCGCCGTCGCCCCCGTCGCCACTCACCGAGTCATTGGTGTGGGACAGAAGAACGGGGTCTTCGTGCGAGCGGTCGGTTCAATGAACTCACTGCGCTCAATAGGAGGACCCATGGCCCTGCTCTCGAGGCACGGAGTTGCCCCTTCTCCGACTGCCCCGGCTAGTGCTCGCGGTCGCCTCCGCCTCAGTCTACTCTGGCTCCGCCACCGCGCTAGATGCCCCCCAAATCGCTGCCAGCTGCTGCCGAAGAAGGTCGCGGCTTTTGCTGACCAGCGCGTCAACGCTGTGGCGGCTGGAGTCGCGCACAGCCTTGCCATAACCGCCGACGGCGCCGTCTTTGCTTGGGGCGAGGGTGAGACCGGCTGCCTAGGCCACGGAGAGGACTTGTCGAACCAGCTGCTGCCCAAGAGCGTCGAGGCGTGGGCGTGGGCGTGGTGAGAAGTTCGGGGGCTCTGTGCAGCGCGCCCGCCGCCAACTCCAAGTTCCATGCCTATACATCTCTACAGCATTGGCTTGTATAAGAAATTTTATCCTTTTTGGGGGGCGGGGTTGACGGCTGAGGCGGCTGCATTAGCGGCGCTGGCGGATGCCGAGGTTGCGCGGGCGGAGGCCAGAGCGGCGCTGGAGAAATCCAAGGCGGCGCAGGCGGCGGCCAGGGCAGCACTAATCGAGGCCGATCTGGCTGTGGAAGGGGGCGAGACGGCGCTCGAAGGGAGCGACGCGGCGCTCGAGGAGGCAGCGGCCGCTGCAGACGCGCGGCGCGTGCTGCTGCCGCGCCGCTTCGAGGGCGAGGGCGGCTGCTGCCAGGACGGCGGCAGATGCAGCCCAGCAGCAACTCATAGAGAGCGTGGAACTGTCTCTGAGAGAACCCTGGAGAGGACGTGCCGTGACAGAGGGGGGGGGGCGGGGGGCTCGGGGGCGGAGATGTGCACGCAAGAACACAACCCGAAGAGAGATGTCTGATGTGCAAGGAAACGGCTGCCTCATCGGCGGTTGAAAGGATATAAAAAATGGTTTCCGTCGCGGACAAATTCTGACGAACTCCAATTTTTTCCGGGCATGTGGCCGATATTCTCTTTTCGGCGCAACATCGATTTTCGCTTTCGCGTCTTATATACTGTAATCCGGGATCCGCGCCGGGCCGTCTGATTTCGCCTCTCGTCCCTCGATCGCAACACCAACCTACAAGCTAATCTAAGGGGCCGCCGCGCTGGCAATGGACACTCAAAGTTGGCTGCCTCCACACGAGACGCCACACGAGGCTCACAAACACCATCTCTTTACCACACGCCCGAGGCGAAGGAGGCGAAGGGGTGCGTGGAGCTGCGCAAAGTGGCGCTCGTGAGGTAGCGATCCCACTCGGCGCCGTCGCCCTCCTCGCTCGCCGGGCTCGCGTACTTTTCGATGGTGACGACGTTGGACGTGTCCGTCGGGTGCGCGATCTTCGGCCGGAACGGGGCGGGCGTGCTGCGGCTGCGCAAGCTCGACCACGCGATCGCTGCGAAGAAAGGCGCGTCGCAGACCTCGTCCGCCGCGCAGAGCCGCTGCTCGGGAGCCTTGGCGAGCAGACCGGCCAGCAGAGCGTCGCACTCGGCGCTGCTCTTGAAGAGCAAACGCGGAGCCTCGACGAGGATCTTGCGGTACACCTCTGCCGGGTCGGCGCTGCGGAAGGCGGGCACGCCGGCGAGCATCTCGAAGAGCAGCATGCCTGTGCTGGCAGCTGGAGGCGTGAAGAGACGCTCTTCACAGCCACAGGCCGATCTCGAGGAGCAGCACGCCGAGCGCCCACCAGTCGACGGAGAAGCTGTACGCCTCCCCCCGCACCATCTCGGGGGCGAGGTACTCGGGCGTGCCTACAGGCAATCTCGGGTACTCTCGGGGGGCTCTCCCGCCATTTCGGGGGCGAGAGGCTCGGGCGTGCCTGTCGGGGTTCGCTCTGCCGCGGCTGCATCACGGCTACATCTCGGCTACATCTCGGCTATCTCTCGGCACATCGCGGCTGCATCTCAGCTGCATCTCAGCTGCATCTCGGCTACGTCTCGGCTATCTCTCGGCTCTCTCGCGGCTCTCTCTCAGCTATCTCTCGGCTGCATCTCGCCGCAGATAGTCGAGGTCCGCTCTGCGGCGTGCACCTCGCCGTCGTCCGCGAGGGGCCGCAGCCGCTTGGCGAGCCCAAAGTCGACGAGCTTGAGGTAGCCGACGCCATCGACGAGCAAATTCTCCGGCTTGAGGTCGCGGTACACGATGCCGCTCACCTGCACGGGAGGTGTCGGGGACAGGTGTCGGGGAAATGTCTTGGAGAGGGGTGCGGTACGCACGGTGCCACACGCGTCGTGCAGGTGGCCGAGCACGTCGGCGACGCACGCGGCGTAGAAGCGGGCCTGCCCCTCCTCGAGGCGACCCAGCATGTGCAGCACTGCGTACAGCTCGCCGCCGAGGACCTGTTCACACCTAGAGGTGTGAAGAGGCGAGAGGGGAGAGGTGCGCACGCGTGCCGCCGAGGACCGGCTCTAGCAGCAGGAACACGCGCCGCGCGTCCTGGAAGGAGGCCTCGAGCCGCACCACTGCGGGGTGGCTCACCTACATGGTCAAAGCAGGGAATCGTGGCACACCTACATGGTCACCTACATGCCTCGGGGCAGGGAGTCGTGACTACGAGTCGCTACGAAAGCATCGACTGCGGCGGAAGACTACGGCGAACCACAGTGGGGTGCGTGTCCTCTCGAGCGCTAGTCGGAAGGCCAGATTCAGCTCACCGACGCGAGCAGCTCACGCTCGCGCACCACGGCACCGACGCTGCCGGACGCGATCAGCTGCCCCTTCCAGAGCGCCTTGAGCGCGTGCGGCTGCCCGTGCACGTCCGTCACAAGGGAGACGCACCCGAACTGGCCCGCACCAAGCCCCGCGACACGGCGGAGGCTCGAGAGGGTCTGCAGGTAGAGCGAGCGCCTCGCCGCGACCTCGCGCACGCCCGCCGTCGCCTCGTGTGGCGGCGAACCGGCCTACTTCAAAGACGAGAGCGGCAGCTAGCGACTCCGCTGCCGTACTCGTCGCCTCGGTCGGGCGGCGAGTCGGCCTACGCCGATCACAAACCAGCCCTCGTCAATACGGGAGGGACGTGTACACGGTCACGGACGTGACGTGTGGCGGGTCGGCCTGTGTCCACACCGCGGCGCGCAGCTCGTCCAGCCGCGAGCCGAGCGCCTGCGTGGTGTCGTTCTGTTTTGCGCGGTGCACTTCTACCGTCGTCCAGCCGCCAGCCGAGCGCCTCCAACCCCGCGTGGCCCGTGGTCGCACTCTTGGCCAGCGCGGGCGGCCTCTGGCCCTCAGGCATCACCCGAGATTGGCCGTCAGGCATCGCATTCGGCAGCGACGCGACGCGCCGTGGCCCGCTGGTTGGGCCGCCACCGCCGTCGGGCACGTCGATGCGCACGCCGCGGCTGCTCGCTGGCGCGCGGCCCCCGCTTCCTCCGCCGCCTCCGCCGCCGCCGCCGCCGCCGCCTCCGCCTCCCCCGCCGCCTCCGAGGTGGCCCGAGATTGCCCGAGGTGGGCCGAGATGGCGGCTGCCGGCGGTGGAGGGGGAGGAGTTGCGGCAGGACGAGGAGGAGCCGCGGCTGCCCATTCGCTCGTCGAGCGTGAGGTGCGCCTGTTCACTCACCACTCACCATCCATTCGTTGTTCACTGAGACGGCCAGGCGCCCGCTCGTCGGGCGTGGAGGAGCGCCGCGTGCGCCGAGCCGCGGCTGCCACCGAGCCGCTCGTCCTGCGTCAGTTGGGCTGCGTGAGACGGGCCGCCGCTGGCGCCGCTGCCTGAGCGCGGTAGCGAGAGGCGCGACAGCGGTCCGGACCCACCCACAGACCCGCTGTCCCTGTCTCCGGCACTCATCGAGCCAAAGAGCGAGTCGAGCGTGCGGCCTGCTGCGCCGGCGGCGGCGCTGGGCGTGCCTGGAGGGCTCACCTGCACCGAGTTCTCGTCGACCTGAGGCATTCCTTGTGAGTCAACTCCTCTACTCACTCCTCGCGACCCGCACCATCGAGGTCTCGTCCACCTGGGGAAGCCCCGTCCCACGCTGCCGGGCCGCACGCGCGCCCGAGCCGCGAACGCCAGCGCCGCCAGACAGCCGAGGCGGAGTGTCGGAGGATCCAGAGGCGCGGGAGGTGCGGCCAGAGCCGGTGCAGCCAGAGCCGGAGGAGGAGGCCGATGACGCCGAGCAGCGCGCCGGCGTCAGCAGACGGTCGAGCGTGCGAGGCTCGGACCCTCTCTCTGCGTTGGCTCGCGCCGGAGGCGGCCGGTACGTGAAGGCGCCGCCGTCCGCCTCGAACATGAGGTCGAGTGTGTCGAGCGGAATGGCGCGCTCCGGCGGGGCCGAGGGACCGCCCTCTGCGGCCGACGCGGACTGCCCAGACAGCCGGTACTGGAAGCCTCCGCTCGGCGCCGCCTCAAACATCAGGTCGAGCGTGCGCAGCGCCGAGGCGCCGGAGAGGCTGGCGAGCGTGACGGAGCCGTCGGAGCCGGCGTCCAGGCTCGCGCGCAGCGCACGTTTGGCCAGTGACATGCCGATCTACCCAAATCTACCGAGGAGGCAGGGCCGTGAGCTGCGCAGTGAGAAGAGCGGCGGCGGAGCAGCGATCGAGACTTGGCCGCGACCCAAAGCCGAGTGAAAAAAATACCCGACCGACGCCGCCAAGGTGGAGTGTGTGTCGTCGCGTGTCCTTGTCTGGTGTTTACTAGCTCCGAGTAGAGGGGGCGTTCTGCTGCTAGGGGAAACCATTAAAGGGCCAGCCTGGACGACGGTGAGTGGGTGCCGCGTAATGTGGTACACAAAAGACCGGACGCTCGACAAGATCCTCCACGGACATGCAACATGAGGCGTCACAGATATACTAGGGACAGCATCGATCTGAGCTCGAGATCGATCTTCTAGATGAACAGGGGAGAGGGGCGGGAGGGGGGCAAAGAGGTGCCAATAATGAACAACTTCGTAGGCTGCGGTGCCAATAAATAGATGGATAATGAATGAAAGCTTTCCTTGGCTCAATCAGTCGTAGAGCTCCAGATGAGGTCACGGTCATGGCCGCACCCTGTGCCACGAGTGCAGCTGCCTGCTATCTCATCCTGGGTGCAGAGGCGAGCGCCGGCATCGGCACAAATTGCCGTTGCCTCCAAGAACGTCTTGGAGTGGGCGCACTCGCCCATCTCTGGCCCCTGAGAATCACTCCACACCGAGCAACCCTGATTCCGGCGCCACGAATTGGAGAGCCGCGTCTCGGAGCAACAGCGAACCTCATGCAACTCTGTATGCGCTGCAAACTTCGCTGCCTCCGTGCACCGACCGGGCCTGCCGCATTCGATCCAATTCTGCGGTGGAGGCGGCGACGGCGACGGCGACGGCGGAGGCGGCGACGGGATTGGGGAAGCGAAGGGTGGCGCCAGGGGGGAGTGGTCGAGGAGATCAGAAATGAGAATGCACTCGACGCCATTGAAAACTTCGACGGCAAAGTCGCAGGCATCGCATGGCAAGAGCCCAGGCGGAGCGACCGGACCCGGCGACGGCGTAGGCGACGGCGGGGGCACTGGCAACGGCGACGGCACCGGCGAGGGCGACGGCACTGGCGACGGCGCTGGCGAGGGAGAGGGAGACGGCGCCGGCGAGGGCGACGCGCCCGAGGCGTAGGTGGCGGTCACTGTGGCGGCGCCTGTGAGGCCATTGTACCCGGCCAGGACGATGTAGTACTGCGTGTCCGCCTCGGGCACAAAGTCGTCGATGAAGGAGCTGTAGGCGACGTTGCACGAGCCGGAGTCGCCGTCGCACGCCACCATCTCGAGGCTGTCGCAGGAGCCCTTGAAGACGGAGAGGTCCGTGTCGAAGCCGCAGGCAGTCAGGTCGAGCGAGACGCCTGGCCGCACGTCGTCGAGCTTGAGCCAGTAGACGGCGCCTCTGCCGGAGAACCACGTGCCCGAGCAGAGCAAGGGATTGTAGTTTTGCGGGTCGTCACCGACCGAGGTGTCGGAGATGTCCAGCGAGAAGGTGTTGGTCGAGGAGTCGCCAAAGGAGTGCGCCAGCTCGCACGAGCTGCCCGGCAAGGGCGGCGGCGAGGGCGAGGGCGGCGGCGATGGCGATGCGGGAGGTGGCTTTGGCGGCGACGGGGAGGCGGGTGGCATGCCGGTCGAGCAAACGTCGCCACTGGTCAAGTCGCAGATCCAGTCGGTGTAGGCCTGCACACGCGCATAGACACCGGGGTAGTTGTTGGCCGCGCAACCATATCCCCAGCTGACAATCCCGACCAGTGTGCGCTTGCCCGAGCTGTCAATGCCAAAAAGAGGCCCGCCCGAGTCGCCCTGGCAACTGTCGAGCCCCGTCTCGCCAGCGCACACCATCGTTGCAGGGTTGTACTGGTTGCCGTAGCCAGTTTCGGCGCACTCGGGCACGGCCGGCACGGTCACATGCTGTGCCTTGTCGGGCGTGTTGCCGCCCGACGAGAGCGTGCCCCAGCCCGCCACGACGAGCGGCGTGCCCGCGCTGTGCCAGGTGTCGTCATCAGGCTGGTCGAGCATATCGATCGCGGCGTACTCGCTCGGGGCGGACAACTTGATGAGCGCAATGTCGTTGTCGAAAGTGCCACCGTTGTAGTCTTCGTGAGGGACGATGGTCTCCACCTCGAGCCGCTCGACGCACTCATCAGCGCCGGATCCGGCAGCGTTGCGCGAGTGCTGACCAAGGAGAATCTCGGAGCCAGCGCCAAAGTAGGGCGCGCAGTGTGCGGCCGTCAGCGCCCACTCCGCGTGGATGAGGATGGCGCCGCAGCCGCCGAGGTGGGCGAGGAACTGGTAGAGGCGCGGCGGGTCGATCTCCTCGCCGCCGACAATCTTGGTCGAGAGCGATGTCGGGCTCGGGAAGCAGGTGCCGGGCAGGGTGGGCGAAGGAGTTGGCGAAGGAGAGGGTGTCGGCGACGGCGACGGCGACGGCGACGGCGAGGGGACCGGCGAGGGTGATGGCGAGGGCACTGGCGAGGGCGACGGCACTGGCGACGGCGCTGGCGAGGGAGAGGGAGACGGCGCCGGCGAGGGCGAGGGCGTCGCGCCCGAGGCGTAGGTGGCGGTCACTGTGGCGGCGCCTGTAGCGGCATTGTACCCGCCCAGGACGATGTAGTACTGCGTGTCCGCCTCGGGCACAAAGTCGTTGATGAAGGAGCTGTAGGCGACGTTGCACGAGCCGGAGTCGCCGTCGCACGCCACCATCTCGAGACTGTCGCAGGAGCCCTTGAAGATGGAGAGGTCCGTGTCGAAGCCGCAGGCGGTCAGGTCGAGCGACACGCCTGGCCGCACGTCGTCGAGCTTGAGCCAGTAGACGGCGCCGCTGCCGGTGAACCACGTGCCCGAGCAGAGCGAGGGATCGTAGCCGGGCGGGCCGACACCGACCGAGGTGTCGGAGATGTCCAGCGAGAAGGTGTTGGTCGAGGAGTCGCCAAAGGAGTGCGCCAGCTCGCACGAGCTGCCCGGGTTCGGCGGCGAGGGCGGCGGCGAGGGCGGCGTCGGTGGCGCAGGGCTTGATGCCTGGAGGCACTCCGATAGAGCCGCGTCGTCGAGGTCGTTGAACAGCAGCTCATTGACAGTGTTGGAGGGGAGGCCGCTGATGGTGTCTGGAGTGGCAAAGCATAGCAGAGACGTTGTGACCTGGCCCGGGCCAAAGTTCGGCCGCAGCGCGCGGATCTGCGCCGCAACTCCCGCGACGTGCGGGCACGCCATGCTGGTTCCGGAGATAGTGGTGGTGTCCGAGTCAGAGCCGACCCACGCCGCCGTGATGCCGGAGCCAGGCGCATGGATGTCGACGCACGTGCCGTGGTTCGAGAAGCCCGACTTGGCGTCGCTGTTGGTTGTCGATCCCACGGTGACTGCGAGTGGTGTAGAGGCGGGAGAGTAGTCGCACGCATCGGCGTTGGAGTTGCCGGCTGCGACGACACTCAGGACACCCTCGGCAAAGGCGGCATT
>NW_005199228.1:100277-103554 GCF_000372725.1 Emiliania huxleyi CCMP1516
ATCAGCGCCGTACAACCTTCGCTGTCTCGCGCGTCCGCCTCCGCGCCGCGCTTCAGCAGAACCTCGACCAGCTGCTTGTGACCGTGTTCGGCGGCGATCAGCAGGAGCGTACAGCCACTCACGTCGCTACGCACGCACGTTGCGTCAACCCGCCCATCCCCGCTGAAGAGCCACGTCTGCACCACGTCGACCTTGCCGTTCTCCGCCGCCGCCTCGATCCTTTTCGGCAGCGAGAGCGGCGCAGCAGTAGCCGCCGTTGATGCAACCCCGCGGGACCCGACTGAGCTAGCTTTCGTCCGGCGGGGCATGACGCAGGTAAGTTAGGGAGGGTTTCGACAGGGTTTCGAAAAAAGAATTTTAAGCGTTTTTAGCCGCACTGGCACACACTGGCACTAAACACACACACACGCACATGCATGCATGCACAGACAAACAGCCCCTTCCCCTTCCCCCTCAAAACAAGGGCGAGGACACACACAGGACGCACCTCTACTCGAGTAGCGAGGCCCGCATGTATGTGGGAGACTCCTGCCGCCGCCCCTGCCACCCCTGTGTCAGTGTGCCTGTGGTTGCGAGAGACTGCCAGTGAGAAGCTGGAGGCAGGTCGCTAGCTAGACTATTTCGGACGGACGAAAAACACCCCCCTTTTATGCCTGACCCTGGGTATGGTCTCTCTGGGGTGAGCTGGGTCGGCCACCTCCGGGGCTGCAACTCGTACGGTGGGTCCGCATCCGGGCGAGCATCCGAGGCCTGCGGTTGTCCCTTCGCTGGGCGCGACCGCCATGGAGATCCGCTGCACACAGATCAGTGTCTTTGGCGACTATTGCTCGCTCTCTGTGCAGTCGCAACGCCAGAGGCCGTGCTTGGAGAATGGGTCGCAATGCTGCTGCGCCAGTGGATTGAGCCGCTTCGCAAGCTCCATCGGTGAGCTGCGGTGGCGCGCCGGCCGCTTCATGCATAGCTCTCCGGCGAGCGACCGCAAACGCGTTTTCCGTCCGCCCGTTTCATCGAGTGGTAAAATGCAATCGAAGTTGCCCGAATGGTAAAGTGCAACTTTGGCATTTGGTAAAAGTTGCCCGAGTGGTCAGTGGGGAAAAAACCAAAGCGGAAAGGTGGCCCCAAGAGCTAAAGGTCAACATCCCCTCCGGCTACGACAATGCGAACCTGATCTGGTCCTCACGGGGTTGACCCGTCTCCTCTAGATCAAAAAGGACTTCATGAACGGCCGAGCAATATTTCTTCACTACTATTATTAATTGATGCTTTTTGCACGGCTGAGCCCCCCCCCCCCCTTCCCCTGCGCTCATTCCCTGCCCTCTCCCACCACACACTCCGTCAGAGCCCCCTCCCCTCTTGAACAGGAATTTTGACAATTAACCAGATGGATCAATGACAATCGATGGGCTTGCCCATCCCGGAGTGGTTCGATCCCACATAAATCCGAGACGGTGATGGGAGGGTCGTGTGGTGGTCTCAGGCCCAGTGAGGTAGTGCATCTGACTATCCCGGATCCTGCTGAACAAGCTCCTCTTGTAGCTCGATCGGTCACACCGCCATCGCCGTCGGGGAGAGGGGGGACGACACTGCTTTGGCAGCGTGCACCTCGATCCTGTACCGTGTTTGTTATGACCCCCCCCAATGAACACACCAGTGAGGGAGGGCGAGACCCGAGACGATCGAGGGGTCCCGTACCATGCGGAATCGACCCTATCCAGTGCTCAAGTGCTCAAGCTAGACTACTGAGATGAGAGAGACCGCCAGTGGAGTTGGGAGTCCACCGTGCACCGCGCTGCGAGCCTGTCGTGTCCCTTGCTGAGGGAGGGTGTAGAGGATGTAGAGTGTAGAGCGCTGTAGAGCTGTAGAGATGTAGAGCGCTCTGGAGCGCTGTAGAGCAATGTCTCTGGGGGGAGGCGGGGGCCCTAGAGGGTATCCATGCGGGGCGGAGATGGGGTCCCACGGCCCGCCGCAGGCGCCGATTTTTGGGACGTTTTTCTTTTTTGCGCATTTTTTACTTGTTTTCAAGGAATTCGCCGGTCTTGCGGCCATGCTATCACGCCTTGCGACAGCCTGTCGGCGCTGCTGACCGTGCCCTGCTGCACAATTGACCACCTGCATAGCTCGCGGCCTTAGTATCCACCATTCAGTGACGACCTGATCGTACGGGATGCTAGCAAGCATCGTGGTCATGAGTGAGACGATGAGCGATTGGGCAACAACTTGCAGCTCAGAGGAATGTTGTTTGATCTGAATGTAGGCCCAGCTCTTGCCGGCAGTCGCCTCGACGGCGCGGTCGAGCGCGTCTTGGTTGGGTTCGGCGAGCGGCTTGACAGCTGCAAACGGGTCAGAGGCGTCTCCGGCTTGTGCGCCCTGTTGCTGTGCGCCATTTTGCTGCTGCGACTGCAGCCCTTCAAACAGCTGGGCGTCGGTGAAGGTCACGTCCGTGTCGGCCTCCTGGGCGGTCGTGCCGAACATCGGGTACTGCGGGCCGGTCTGCTGAGTGGACATGGTGGCTGAGGCGCGTGGGTTGAGGGAACGCGGACAAGGAGCGCGATCGACTTTCTGGACGGACGTCCCTGGGATTTTACGAACTTGTCTACGTAGCAAAAGGAGAATTCCTTCGCCAGGAGTGGGATTATGCAATACGAGGAGGAAACTTCTCGTCCTGGGACGTAAGAGTTTCGCTGCCTCGTTTTGCGACGTCCGCGGTTTGGCTGGAGAGCCTTTGGTGTGGTCAGGTTAAAGCCCCTGCTGGCTGGTCGGGTTTGAGCCCCCGCGGGCTTGGGGAGGGCGCAGGCAATGGTGCCTCGCCCTCCCACGGTAGACGTCGTGGTCGACGTCCGCAAGCAATTCCTGAGGGGCTTATGGTTATGGGGCTCAGATTCTGTGTTTGTCGCATTTGGCGATTTGTGTGTAGCTCAGTGGTCAGAGGTCATGTTCGGGAGCCCCTTGCCGGTGGGCATTAGAATGTGGTCAAACAGAGCAAAAGACAGAGCCAGGCCCGAAAAAGGGCGAAGAGGAAGGAGGGAGGGGAAAGGGGAGAAGGGGTAGGTAGGCAAGGTAGGTAGGTAGAGCAAGCCTGCTCTAGCCTCGCATGTCACTTCCTGTTGTCTGTTGTTTGTTGTGCCCTTGTTTGTTCTCTTGGCACCTTGGAGTGCTGGGGGGGGCAACAGGGAGGATGTGGCCTTGAGTTATGTGTACGCCTACTCAAGGTGTGTGGCAGTCCGCTGGCTGTGTGTCTTGTGAGCCTGTTTGTGTCTGTGTGTCGCTCGTGCGTGTC
>NW_005199228.1:104473-106174 GCF_000372725.1 Emiliania huxleyi CCMP1516
CGGACAAAAGAGAGCCTCCAGGTCACCGCGCGCCGCGGGTCGATGGACGGCCGGTGGCCGTCCACAGACGGCCGCAGCCCGCCTCGCGCTACATCCGGAATCTCGCGCAATCTCGCGCAATCTCGGGCAATCCCGCGCGTTAGGCTTCGAGCCCGCCGCTCGCACACTCATCAGCGCGGCGCACTCCCTCGGCAACCGGCTGAGCCGAGATGGTCCTAGATGGCCCGATATGGCCCGAGATGGCCCGATATGGCTCGAGATGACCCGAGATTCGCCGCGGTGAGACCGAACCGGCAATCAGCGGACCTCCTTGCCCTGAGTCCTGTGCGTTCCTGAGTGCGCCGCAGGCAACAGACTGCTCTCGCTGCTCGAGCCGGCCGCCTGCCCGCACTTGCCCGAGGAGTGGAGCCTTCGCGGAACGTCCTCAACAGCCTCGCCGTAGGTGGCCTGCCCGCACCTGCCCGCCGGCACGCTCGCGGGGGCGCGCTCTGGTCGGAGGAGCTGGCGCGCACTACGACGGACTTCTGAGGCATGAGTCCCTTTGAGTTAGGCGCACACGCTCTGGGCGGAGGATGGGCAGTGCACGCTGCGGCTGCTGCACTACCCGCCGGTGGACGTGTCGAGTGTGCCAGAGGACTACTGGCGCGCCGGCCCGCACACAGACCGGGACCGATGTATATCTTTTTTTATGCACTTGTGCCTTGTGTTTCTTTTTTCATAGGCGCGCCGGCCCGCACACGGACTGGTGCCGCTGTATTTCTTTTTTATCGACCTGTCTTTCTTTTTTATAGGCGCGCCGGCCCGCACACGGACTGGTGCAACCTTACCCTCCTCTTCCAGCGCCCCGGCAACGCCGGCCTCGAGAGATCACTAGCTCCACGATTGACGAGATGATCAGTCGGTGTCCTCTTGTGGCATAGGCAATGCTGGCCTCGAGTGCGCCGCCAACCCGCGCGCGGGCGGCGCGGGCTGGCTCAAGGTGGGCCGGCGTGAGTACGAGAATGGAGATACCAGTCACTGTTCTACAGTATTGAGAACGGCGTCTCTTCGCCCCTCTGCCGCCGCTGTGAACAGGTGGACCCGGTCGAGGGTGGCATCGCCGTCAACATCGGCGACATGCTCTCGCGCTGGTCCAACGATAGCCTCCTCTCCAATCTTCACCGCGTCCGCATGCCCACGCCGGAAGAGGCGCGGCCGCCGCGGCCGCGCTACTCGATGGCGTTCTTCATGCAGGCCGGCTCCTCATCATTCCGTAGTGCCTCCTGCGTCTTGACCAACCCATCCCCGTCCTTTGTCAACCCTCTTCGTGCAGGCCGACAAGCACGTGCTCATCGAGTCGCGCCACGGCGCGATCACCGCCGGAGATTACATCCTGGGCCGCATCCGATCCAACTTCGACAAGAAGGGGTGAGAAGAAGGGGCGAGCGGCAGAGGTCGCCCGCCAGCCCCCAGTCGGCAGTCCGCCCTGTGCGTGCGTCGTTGCAAAGGTTAGATGTCTTATGTGTATGTGTGGTGTGGGTTTTGGCGTGGGTCTGGGTGCCGCGCGCTCTCCCCAGCCCACCTGGCTGTGTGACCTGTGGCCGACTACATGGTGAGCCATACGGACCTTGGGCTAGTTCCATTTCACTGTGGCACAGCTCGCGTTACAAAACCTTGATTTGACCATTTGCGCCATTTGGTAACCTAGATCGGTGCCGTTCC
>NW_005199228.1:106393-108780 GCF_000372725.1 Emiliania huxleyi CCMP1516
CGCAGCTGCCTCCGCGCGTGCCTGGAGATGTACCAAATTGTCGCCGCCGAAGGCGACTCGACGCCGCTGAGATCGGAGATCAAGCTCTGACAGGTCGCACGTCGCTCCTTTGACGCCGACGTGACTCCCCCGTGCAGATCACATCAGGACACGGTCTCGACACGCTCGGTACGACGCCTGCGACCCGTCTTGGTTCAGGTGGCACGACGCTCATCGCGCCTACCAGCGCTGCCGTGCAGGTTGCCACGACGAGGTCGAGCACGCTTCTATACGCTCGCCCAGCCTTCCTTTCTATCCCATTAGGCAGCCTGGGAACGGTGGCGGTCAGAGGCAAAGCCTGCGAGGGGTGGTGGAACCACATGTCACGGCTACCGCCGGCTCGACCCCACGATAGCCTCCGGAGGCTGACTTTGAGGCACAATCATCGGACGACGTCGGCGAGTTGAGTCGCGCTCGCGGTAGCCAGATGACCTCTCATACTAGTATCATCGGCCATGGCCGCAGGAAGCGCGGGGGAGGGCGCTGGGAGCAACACGGAGCTCCGTTGGACGCGTTTTCAAGATTAGCGTGTCAGAGTGAATTGGAACTAGCCTTGTGCACAAAACCTTTTCCTTCTAATAGAACGTTCTAACAGGGCTACACAATGACCCTATAGTGTGGGGGTGTTTCTGGCGAGTTGTGATGAGTAGAATTAGATTAGCCAATGGTATTTTGAAGTTCATTTATGAAAATACCAACTTGCCTATGTGCACGTCTCCGCGGCGGCGGCCCGGAGGCGGCCCGGCGGAGCGGTCAGAGCAGCACTGCGCCGGCCGGCGATCGCCTCTCGACTATACCACGGGCTCTATTGAATGGACTGAATTTCTCTCGCCCGGCTACGTCTGCCCGGGGCCTGGCGTGCCTCCGCCGTGGGCTGAGCACCCGGGAGAGCCACTCAGCAAGTGGTGTGCGAGCGTGTAGCCTTTAGCGTGCAGTCGGCCCTGTATGTTGTGTGTGTGCACAGAGTTCCAAGAGACGACAGAAGAGAGATCATGTGAGAGATGAGGTTGAGCCCCGCGATATTTTATTTGTAAATTGTCATTTGAATATTTTTGATGATCTCGATCTCGCAATCGCCAATCCTGGCCGTTCCGGGGGTCGCGGGACGCGGGTCCGGCGGGGTCGGACCCCGATAAGGCAGGCGATAAATATTGAATATATTGCTCCAATAGTTAGAGAGGCGATCAATATCAATATGTATACCTCGAGGTATGGCAATAGGAGTTAGAGGAGAGGCTGGGCCTGGGCTGGTCAGGACCGTGGGTCAGGTGGGTCCATCCTGGGCTTGAAAGTGGCTCTAAACCGTTAAAAACGGGCCAAAATCGCTTCGAAATCGCTTAAACCGCATTAAAAATCGCCTTGAACTCGCGATTTTTTCGATTTCAGCCCAGGTCATGCAAAACGGGCCCTGAGTGTCACCGAAACGTGTACATCGGCATAAAAATGACCCTTCTGCTACCCGCACGCCGCCTCGCCGGCCACCCAGGCCGGGTCATAACACGTGGGGAGGAGGGAGGAAGGGTCACAAGGCGACACACCGACGTACTGACCGACACACTACGCCTCCGGGTCGCCGGCCGGACGCACGCGTGCCACCACAATCCGCACCATCGCGGCAATAACCGAGTCCTTCTCGGGACTATAGTCCTCTCCCAGATGCTCCAGCTTGATCCCGCGGCGCACCAGCTTGGAGCGTCCCGGCCCGTCGCCAAACAGCCGCTCCGCGCGCCGCTCGGTCGGAATGGAGGCCACGCCATCGCCGCGCCGCAACGCGTTGGTGATGAGGAGGTGGTACGCGACGGACAGAGCCATCGTCGTCGCCCGCTCCGCCACGCCGCACAACCGCGACGGCCCCTGCGCGCCCGCCTTCGTCGGCCCGCGCTGCGCCTGCCCCGCCCCGATGGTCTCCAAGTTGGTCGCGCCGTTGCTCTTTGCCCTCCTCTTGGCCTCCGCGTTCAGCAGCTCGAGCGGGCCGGTGTCGAAGGCCTCGACATCGCCGACCTCGAGGATGGACTCGGTGATCTTGAAGATGGCGCCGTGCGGCATGTACGAGCCGTGGTTGTACAGCGAGACCCGCTCGTAGATCTCGTGCATGTCCACGGCCAGCTGCATGTTCTCGAGCGCGCGCGCCTCCTTGACCGCCTTGTCCGCGTTGATCGGCACGCGACGCTTCCAAGCGTAGTACCACGCGAAGTAGGCGTCGAAAGCGAGGGCGGCGCGGATGGCGGTCTCGGCGCGCGAGCCGTACATCTCGCGCAGCAGCTCCAGGTGCGCCGTGTCGGCCTCGCGCTCGACGCGGGAGGGCTGGCGGGTCAGCTCGGCGTCGGCCCAGGCTGTTCTGGGGCGTG